>NW_009224472.1:3901-76303 GCF_000690835.1 Fulmarus glacialis | reverse complement strand
TGCTTGCAATCACTATTTGTTTCCTGCACTGTAAAGGGTTGCTGTCAGCTAGGCTATATTTTTTCTTTATCCTAACCGATGAAAGTAAGATTGTGGGAGACCCTTACAAGAGCTTATAAGCCTTGTCTTTCCCAGCAGCGCAGCCACTGTTTTGGTTTTGGTTCAGCTCTCAGACCATGAACCTCTGTGCCAGTAAATTAAGCAGTATCTGGTGTTTGTATCTCCCACTGGTCACTGATATTTTTTCCCCCAGGGCCTAACACCAAATGCAAGCCTAGCTCCAGACCCCAGGCTTTTGAGCTCATGTGCTTATCCCTCATGTTTTTCAAAGTCACTGCAAATTTGGTTCAGCGTCAGCTAAAGCGGGATCGATAGCCGAGAGCTGGACCCAGACAGACCTTTGCTCGCATTCACACGCCGGGGCCAGACCACAGTAGAGCCCTGGGCGGGGAACACGCCACAGAGAGACCCACCTTGTCTCCTCTCCACTTCACCCAAAGTTTCTTGCATCTCCTGTAGGAAGGATGTGCCCCACTGTGAAGCAGCAGCTGCTGCCCCCTCGCTTCCAGAGCATGCTCAAGACTCTGAAGCTGGATCTGTGAAAACTTGTGTTGTTCGGATTCAGGACACTACACAGTTACTGCAACAAACCAGCAGCTGAATGGCCCTGAAACATGGCAGTCCTCAAACATATGTCTCTTGAGGCCAGGGTAGGTGACTCATAAGGGAAGCACCTTGGTCTGGATATCTTCCTGTCCACTCTGGCCATTGGTGTTCAGTTATTAAGATAATCTGATTGACATTTTCAAGAATTTTTTGTTATTTTGAGTGACTAACTCCAGGCATCTTAAAGAGGCCCAGTTTTCAAAAAGCTCTGAAACTTGCCTTCCAAAATTCAGAGCCTCTCTTATTGCAGCAAACTAAGCAAGTTAAGGCAATGGAAGTAACTATGAAAATCTGGTAGTAAATGATGAAAATAAAAAGCATGTGCTAGTCAGGAGCAGCCATCTTTCTGCACCCTGTTTCCCATGCTTCCAGGGTTACAAATCCAGCTGGATTTCTTTTAAAATTCTCTTTCTGTTGAGAATAATGAGGTACCCACAGGGGAAAAAACGCTGAATATCTAAGTCGCTCTTCATGCCAGCTGTAGGCCCTGCAGCAGAGCAAGACTCAGGCTCCCATCCTGTCGCCTCTCAAATGATGCATCAGCAGGTGAAGCACCTCTGCCCCGTGGAGAGCCCTGGCCTGAGCAGTTGCCTCCTCCCTTTGCAGCAGAGCAGAGGTGCTCGCTCAGGGCTGCAGGCAGGAGGCTGAGAGGCAGCACACAACCAGGTTGAAACAAAGGGAGGCAATCCCCGAGGAGGGGGCGCAGGCAGGCCGTCACGTAGCCTCTGACAGGTCTGCTTCAAACACGCTGGCCAGGCAACAGGAGCCCGTGACACCAAGAGCCGTGTGAGCAGAGCAATGCAGAGCAGCAGCTGCTGGCTTACCTGGGCCTCCAGCTCCCAGCTTTCCCCAGCAAGTGCCTCTGCTTTGCATCTTCAAAATCCCAGCAGATGCGAGTTCCCCACAGGGAGAACCTTCCTCCCTCACATCAGAGCAAGGCGGCGAGCAGCTATTCTGAGAGAGCAAAACTGAGGTCCCTCTGATGAAGTAAAAATGTATCTTCATTGAAGGGGGCTGCAATATGCTTCGAACTGTGCTTCCAAGCCAGGGCACACCAGGGCAGTCTGTGTCCCAGGGAAGGGCACACGTAGAGGGGACAGAGATGGTGCTGGGAACTGCACGCCTTGCAGGGGTGCCACAGCTCCCAGAGTGAGCAAGGGCTTTGGTTTTGTACTGATTCAGAATGGCAGATGTTGCTCTGAGACAGGAGCAAAATTACCACACAAAGCCTTTCTGAAAACACCAGAGAGCTAAGTGGTGTCTTTAAGGACAGCAGTAGGTTTATAAGGATGCTGCTGTGCCCAAATCACATGGCAATGAGCCAAGCAGCTACAGTTGCTCAGCGGGAGAGAACGCCGAGCTGCAGGATCAAAGGAAGCCATCACCCACCACACGGAGCCAAATCCAGCCAGCCAAAAGCGTGCTTCCCTCCCCACCTGCCCTCCGGCTCCCCATTCCACCCTGGGTGGATGCTGCAAGCCCCGGTGGCTTTTCTGCGTCATTTGGATGAGCTTGAAACTTTCCTCAAACAACTGCCAGCTCTCTGCAGTGCATCTCCCTGTCCTGTTATCTGCTTGGCTGCTGACAGCGTGTGGAGACGAGCGAGCAACCAGCGCTCTGCGAGTCGCAGCACGCCACCTCCCAATAACAAGGCTGTGTTTGATCTCCCCCTGACAAGGAGTGGCTGACGCTTTTGTCTTTGTCTGCCATGCTATCGCTGGCGTGTGAGGGGGAAAGGAAGAAGAGATGGGTGTGGAGAACAGCCTGGTCCAGCGGCAAGCCGTGGCAGCAACGCCAGCCCGGGTGGGGAGAGCCCAGCCGCAGAAGGAATGGCTCCCCGAGCGCCCAGTGCCCAGCCTGCTGCCCTCCTCAGCCCCAGAGCCAGCCCCTGCCCTGCAGTGAAGCCGCGGAGCCACCTGCAAGTGTTCTCTGGCATAAACTTGGCTGCTGCTCCCCGGCCATTTCAGTTTTACACACTGGCTCACCTCCAAACGAGATTCTCCCTACTCGTTGGGATATAAAAAACCCTCAGCACTTTGGGCCTCTACTGTCTGGGCCAAAATCCATCAGTGCATTTTGGTATCTAACGCTCACAGGCATTAGCTGTACGCGGAGCTGAAGGAGCACCTGTGGACTTGGCCTCAGCGACGCGAGTGCAGCTCTCGTGGCAGAGCAAGTGCACTAACAGGGAACAGTCATAACCAAAGAGGATCGGGGGCAACAGCCTTCCAGTAAAGCATCCCTGACAGTGACATTTTCTACCTTAATTCAGCTGAAATGGGTTTTCTGATTTAAGGAGCATTTCCCTTACATACTGCTCTAGGATTTTTCATAAGGTCTTAATTGAATGTGAATGGCATAGAAGGGAAAGATGGGAAGTCCAGATATGTTGGGTATTAATTTTATGCTATTGTTTAGTATTTTAATGTACAATAGACAATCACAAGCTACAGTAGGTATTACAACATATTGCAAAGATAGTGCACACACAGTACAATGGCTCCCAGCTAGAACTGGCTTGGTTTAAGCAGTGATAAAACCAGTATTCTTGACATTACAGTAGCAGGCTGTTTTCTGAGTCCAGGTTGTTTTTAAGATATCATCTACCATTAGCAGTAAAAGGTATTCAAAGTTCCTTCTAAATTACCTTTTGGGGAAATGTGCAATAGGATGCAGAAGGGATAGTTTGCTATTTGCTGTTTAGGTTTATCTTGAGGAACAGCTCCAAGACCATATATCCACTGGACATGGGATTCTTGTGTGTGACATGTTGCACTGCGTATCTGAATGTTTTTTTCAGTTCTTTGCTTTGGCTGTATCTAAAGCAAGGAATTTATTTCATATGTAGAGAGAGAGCATTTAAGTCAGTAAGTGGACTTTTAACATACTTGCAGCTCCAACAACCCAAAAGCAAGAGCGAAGAAGTGTCTGACAAACCCTGTCTAAACCACCTAAGGCACTTCAGATTATAGCATACGCCTCCTTTCCTACCACCTCTCTGCAGAAGCCACAGCACCCAAAATGCAATCTTTTGACACACTTCATTTCTGTGGTCTATTTGTCCCCCCAAAACTCCTTGGCATGTGCCAACGATATCTGGAATTTCTTTTCCACCTCCCATCCAAGCTCCGGACAGGGCTAGAACTGCTTTGCTTGCAGGATTAGACACAATCCTGTGCATTCAGCCCAGGACAGATATTGCAGATCAAACACGCCACTTGTTTCCAAAGACATTGCCTCCCCCACCATCTTTTTCCCAGTGCCTCTTTTCACTGGGTTATTGACAAGATTAAATTCTGCTCAAATGATCTGCCTGGCAGTTCCCTTCAGCAGCATGCGCAGCCAGCCCTGAGAGTACCTGCCAGGAACCTTTTCAAAACACCTTTTCAATTCACTGCAGCGGCAACTAAAGAAGTTAAAGAACCAACACTTCATCCTCCTTCCCCCTGCTTTCAGCCTCTCCTTGTCTCCCCTGCTGACCATGGCAAGAGCAATCTCACAGCCCCTATTCAGCTGAAAAGGCACGCCGTGGAGTTAAGCCTGTGTGTCTTCATGTTTCATCCAAACCACTCAAGTGGTAAGGAGCGAGACAGCTTGCCTGCTGAATTCCCAGTCCCCAAACGCTCCCCCGGCACTGTGAAAGCTGTCATTTGCATTCTCCAATTTCCAAGTGTTGAACAGAGTTCATCCGTGCTGAATATATCTCTGCCGTTGCCTTCCTTACCAGCTGTTTTACCTGCAACACACTGCTGTTTGCAGCCTTATGCTTATTGTGTTCCAGTGATTCCCGTTTCATGTGTGCAGCAGCTGAAAAGCAATTAGGGGCCAAGCCTCCTTCCCATTGATTCCAGTTGTTGTAGCCGTATTACTGCAGTGGGCTCAGGGGAGGAGATGTGCATATATATATATATGCATGCATGCGGTCACCTTGCTAATTCAGCCTGGATCTGGAGAATCCAGGGAGACAGTCGGGGGGGGGCTTTTTCTCTCTCCAATATATACTAATTATTAAACAAAAGATTCAGCAGGCTTAGTGCAGTTGCACCATTTCCTGACTGGAACTGGATAAACCTTTTGTTGAAGATGCAAGAAAAAGCAGCGAAACCAGTCACTCTCACAGCTGCAGCGGGCTCAACACATGCCGTGCGTTAACAGCAACATTTGCTTATTTTGGCCATAACTTTAGTAAGCCAGACTCTTAATACAGCCTACCTGCATATCTATTGTGCACAGTCATTTTTCAGAGCAGAACTGTTCTTCAGGATCAAGCATTTCAATGAACCGCAACTTACAAATTGTTTTTGTTTAAAATAAATCACAGAAGAGTTCCCTGCAAAACGGCAATGCACCTAAGCAGTTACTTAAGGGCTGTTACTCATTTGCTGTTTCAACTCCACAAGGGTCCCAGTACTGGTGTCACTAAATGATCTCCATGAATGTGCAAGAAAGCCTAGTTCTTCCGAGTTTTCCAGAGAGAAAAATCCTTGTCGAACACCATTACAACCCAACGACAGAGAAGACGCAGCAAGCAGTCTAGTAGCACAGGCTGGGACACGGAAGGCTAAATGTTTCCAACCTGAATTCAGCTGCATGAGCACCACATCCTTCTGCTTTTTGCAACCAGCAATCCTGACAGCCCAGCTTGAAATCGATGACTACCCTATAGTCCACAAACACTGATGGCGAAGTTGAATCCTTGTTACACTGCTTTTCCTTGTGAATTTATCATTCCTCTTTCAATACAGCCAGTGCCATTGTGAGGGACTGCAAGCTACCAACATCTTAGTATCTCATCTCAGTTTGATAGGACACACATCCCTGCTAAACTGCAGGTCTTGTGTTCTGTAGTTACCGCTCCAAAAGAGGACAACAGCTAGTAGATAATTGTAATTACTCCTGACCATTAAATTCTTCACTGAAACCACTGTGTGCTTCACCATCTGGAAGACAACATCTAAGAAGTGGATTTTTTACTTTTCAAAACTATTGGTTAACATAAATTGAAACATAACACACTGTGTTGGGAAATGTCAAGATTTGCAGTCCAAAGATTATGGTGTCTTCTTGCCTTCGGCAACTTCTGCACCCTACTTCTCCTGCATGAAGCACACAAAGCTCTTCAAACAAGACTTGACTCCTCCTTTGCACCTTCCACTTAGAAGCAGCAGATCGCCAGCTGGCACACCACTTGCACTACAGCAAAACCCCCCAACTTACTCCCAAGAAAAGCCTGAGCTCTGCCACAGACTCCCATCCTGTGGCCTTCTTTCTATTCATTACTAGCGAGCAGACCCCCAAGCCCTGGTTTCCATCATGCCTTCCCTGTCCTACGCCTGTCTGCTCTGCTCCTGTGAGCTGACAGATTATTGAAGGCTGTAAGAGCACAATTCTTGTACATATTAATAACCTGCCTGTTCCAGAGAATAAGCAGGCTGACCTAGCGGACACCGTGTGTATGTCTTGGCTGAGAAATAAGGTCAGCAGAGAGTCATTGGGTATGGGAAGTCTGGCCCCATCAACAGTGTGTGTTTGCTGCTGCTCTAAAAATTCATTCCTGTACTTGTCTCAAGAAACACCTGGATTGATAACATTTTTTTTTTTTTTAATAACAGTGATAGTCAGCGATAGTCAGGTGATTTGGGTTGGACGTGAGGCCCAAATCCAACCTTCAATTACAGTAACAAAAGCAACAGCCTATTATTAATGGACTGAAACAGTGAATTGGCTGGTGTTAGCCAGAGCAATTCAACTGGCCCTCATTTGCTAATAGCTAGCATTCATTAATTATCCTTATTGCAGAGGAGTATGTGTAAGGGCTGTTCAAACACAAAGAGACTGCACTGCATCATTTTCTGCTGTCACAGGCTTCCACACAAGGGCTAATCCTGAGCAAGCCTCCTCCATGCTACTCTCAAGGAAGACTTTTGATCTCCTTGCATCTGGGCATGTATTGGAGAGACAAGGGATAGATGAGAGATGGTTTGGAAGGGGAAGGAGCTGGGCTACTGCCTGGTCCTTGCAAGACTTGCTCCAAGGGTGTCTATAGGCAGATCCTGGGAGGGAAGGCAGATGGGGAAGTGCTCACTCCTCATTAGCAATTATTTTACTACTGCCAGCAGCCATCAACCTAATCTGGGTTCTGGCTGTATGCTTGTATGATGTACAATGGTCCTTTCCTAGCTCTGGAAAAGGTCTTTCCACATACTAAAGAATTTACAGCCTAACTGGGCATTACAGGAAAAGGCCAGGTGAAGGAAGCTCTGTGCAGAAGGGGTACTGACTTGCTCAGGTTTATGCAGCAAGTCTGCAACAGAGCCAGAAACTGTATCTACATCTCCTGCACCTCGTATTTGCCCTCTAACCACCAGGCTGTTCTTCTTTTTAAGTCCTTGTGCTATGACTGACAGGCGTGTAGAAAGAAGGGCCATCTGCATAGGCCAGGAATATGCAGTATATCCAGCTCCAGAATCTCAAAACTCCATCTTTATACAGAAGTTTTGTGATAGAAAAAGGTTCTGTGAATGTCAGCATTTCCATATTATCACCGCCTGTACATAGATTGCCATGGCAGTGAGAATTTAAAAGATAAAAAAAATGCAATTTAAAGATAAAACACAGTTTAAAGTTGACAGTCTCGAGCAGTTTCAGTCCCTTGCATCTCTCATCAGTTTTCATTCATCTAATGTTTTCTTTTACATTTTTCTTTACTCAACAAACTCAGATGCTTGGAAGGGAAGTGCTGTACCGAAGAATGCCCTTCTGCATGTTCCCCACAGCATCACAGCCCAGGGAAAAAATGGCACTAATAGCACAGGGGAAGGTTGTCTCCTGCATCCAGCGTTTGCTGCGCTGTATTACAAACCATCGTACCCACCCAGCCACACCAGCTTTAACAGATGCAAAGCCTACAGTACCAAAGCGTCAGAGAGTATCAGCTGCACTCCGCTGGCAGAGCGTGTTTATCCTGGAGGAGTACAACAGCCAGGGCAAGCACAGAGGTATTCTCAAGCATAGGGCTTCAGTAAACACGAGATAAACATGGTATCACGACAAATGAGGCAGTGCCTGAGAACCCTGCCTACATACCCACTTTATTGCCATTTTGTGGATTCAACCACGAGCAGCTTTTTTAGTATTTCGTTAGCCAGCTACCAAAAGACAAAAGGCCAGGAATACAGCCAAGCAAGTCAAATGATCATAGTAGTTATGGCAATAGCCACCTTCATAAAACCATCTCACACTACTTCATGGTAAGATAAAGAACCAGAAATTTGAAAGCAGTGACTGACTGATATTTGTCTTTTGTCCAAGGAAAACACTGATTCCTGCTATTTGGAAACATGAGAGGAGCAGACTCACTGGAAGTCTAGCTCTTGAGACAGAAACCATCCTGTAAATTCAATATGGCTCTCCTGGCATGAGCCAAGGTATTTCTTCGTTTCACTTCCACAGCTAAACACTTGACTGAAGAGCAAACAAGACATAAGCAAAGGGCAGCCAGCACCAATATGCCCACTGAAATGGTGTTTGCTGTTGCAAAACACACTGCTGGGCCAAACATGGGACTGGGAGATGAAGTCTCTTACTCTCAGGCCATTAATCTGAGCCTGGACAGGACAGCAGTCATCACCACTTAAAGCTGTTCTAGGCTCTCTGCAGATTTCACGTAATTTTAGTCCAGATTTTGGCCTCCAAAAGAGGCCAAACAAGCATCTTTGCTCACACATGCAATCCTGCCAGCAGATATGGCACCTACCAACTTCTTGGGGAGCTCTGCTTGCTCAAGAGCTGCAGGATCAGAAGAAAACAAAACAAAAATCCCTTGCTGGTAGTATCAGTCTCACAGTTCGGGACTATCTCCTGTTCCCAGGATTGCTTCTACAGAGCAGAGAACAGGGGAGGACTGTGCTGTACTTTCAGCTGGAAGAGCGATACTCTCTTGCTTTACAAGAGGCCTCACGTTTGCCAGCAGCACTGTCAGTTTTTGTTCTAAGATATTTTTGGGCTTGTTCATGCCTGAGACGAACTGTTTCTTACACGCTTTCCTGTGTATTTTCAGGTGACCTAGAACATCTGAGAGGTGTTTAATTTGAGAAAATACCTGGTTGTATTTTGGCTCTGCCTCTGACAGAGTCCACTTCTTGAATTCACCCCTTATTTCAGGGAATAAAATTAATGCCTCCTTGCCCTCCCGCTGTGCACCTTTGGCCTTTTGATGGGAAGCCAAGAGACAAACGGCTCCATTTCTCCAGCCAGCGCAAGAGAAGTGACGAGGAAAATTTGTCATCTGCTACAGTGTCTACAAAGTTGACATGCAAACCCAGCCTCGTGCCAATCGAACACACATGCCCTGCAGGCAGTGAAGTCCAGGGGTAGGAAAAAGAAGGATTTTTCATGGCTCATTCCAGCACTGAGACTTCACAGAAAAGAATCTCTTATACAACCACCTCTCATACTGGGGGAAACCTCAGTGAAATCCAGGTGTTGCAACAAGATGGGGAATCCACTGCATGGATCAGTTTTGGGAGGGAGAGGGCAGGTTACATTAGTGTTGAACATATTTCAGAACAAGAGAGCACAAATATTGTATAAGGCTGTTCTCTTTATTAAATGGCATGCCATATTTCTGCGTATAGCATGCATTAGCGAGAGGCAGTGGAAAGTTCACAGTCCCCAGTATAAAGGATACCACAAGCCAGACCTTCATGTGTTGTAAATCAGCAAGGAGACCCGCTGCTATGCCAATTTAAACTATCCAAAGAGTCCATGTTCCTGATTCAAAGTGGTAGAATGAATAGCAAGTACCATATCCATATTCCTAACGATCAGAAATGAAGGGGTACAGGTAAGGAGAAATTGTAAAACAACAACGTAGGTAGTGGAATAAAAAAACGGGAAAAATTGCTCATCATTTGCACCCCATCTGCCTTGAAAGGCAACGGTGTTTTATTTCCTTTGGTACAGGAGGGTTTGCATAAAACATAAGCAAGGTTGTACAAACCCTTGGGGTTTAATTTGATTCTAGTTTATCTTTTGATCAGCACATCAAACAATTGTGCAGCATTTTCTCCTCCTGCCTCCCCTCCCAATTTCTAAAAGCTGCCTGAAATATCTGTGTGCTGTCTCTCATCAGGGCAGCGCAGAGCCTTCAAGGTAATGCCATTATATTTAAAGGGAAGCCTCTGCCAAAACACAGGGACAGACATAATGCCTGCAAAGGGTTTTAAAGAGTAGTTTAAACACGCCTTTCAGTTTTTTGAGCCTCTCTTTAGGAGACAGGTTATTACTGGATGGAGAAGGGGGAGGAGAAGACAAAATTATTACCCATCACAGCAACTGCAAGAGGCCAACCTTCTGCCATCTACACCACCAGGGACCCGTCACAGCTAGACAGCAATCCAGCTGTAAACATCTGTGACCTGTCCCCTCTGTCCGCAGACCAAAGCACTGGTGGAGTCTCATTCTGCTCACACCCTGGATTGCAGTCAACATTATTTTAGTGGCTGCTTTAAAGCAGCAAAGTCTTTGACCTCTCAGTACAAGCAGAAATACCAGCCGTGCCATTTGTGATAGGAGGCAAGTCCAGAAGGAAACCATCCCATACCACCACGGACTAAAGCCACTCCGGGGTAAGTGGCCAACTCAATGGTGCCATCAGAGTTCATGCAAAATAGTTTGCCTGGCTCATTACATACATGTCTGGACATACCTCATAGCTTGCAAGAAAATAATGATGTAATAAGAAAAGAGGATTACATTTTCTTACCCAGCCTATAAACCGCACAGAACAAAGCCCAAGCTTTTCAAAAGACTCATGGGGGAAAAAAAGCCAGGAAATCTGACTGACTGACCGGGGACAGTGCTGCCTCAGTTCAGGGTGGTGGGAGATATATCTGGTCAGTCCTTACCGTAGCCGGGAGCTAACAACAATCTGGTGTATGCAGTTTCGGATCTTTTTGTTGTTGCTGTTGCTAAATCATGTTTGGTTTAAATTACCCCTGTGACTCCTCTTTCTGTCCATTATGTTCACCATTCAGCCTCACAGAGCCACGGTCGCCACACGCATACCACTATGAATACGCTCCACCCTTACCAAACGTTTTGTCAAAAATGCAATTAATCTTTAAACCTAATGCGACTCTATGCCCCATAAAAGGCATTATGTCGCCAGCCCCGTAAACCAAAGCCCTCTATTACTCACAGAGTGTAAGTGGACCCAATGAGTAGGATGAAACATAAGACTCCTAACCTCAACATGTGGCAGCAGCCACAACCCCTGGCTGACTCCCACTGTCTCTAAAAAGCCCTGCACTCGCTTGTATCTAATAAAAGCTAATGGGAGTCCTCCTGCTTTAAGTGCTTTTGACAAAGTCCTCAATGCTCTGAGCACTTTGCTGCAGTCCCCACCAGGAGAACATGCTCATGACGGCAGTTTCTAGGATGGAGTGCCTGTGGCTTGCTGGCGCATGCAGTCCTGGGGACCCCGGCAAGCCACGTGAGCTGCAGGGCAAGTTCCACTCTCCTGGGCACATAACACACTGCTGCACGGAGAGCGTTTTGCTGGTGACACCATGCAAGAGTTGAACAACTGAGGTAACGAGCTATTTCAGCCGTGGAGGAGCTTTCCTGATCTCCTGGGTTTACCAGGCTCTCATGGCACCTCGTACAGACCTACCCGAGGGTGTCATGCAGAACAGCAGGGCAATACAGCAAGCAGAAGGCCCTGCAACACGTAAAGCAGTTTGCTACGCTTTGTATTATGTCCAGGCCTGACAATGTATTAAACTGATTTAGCTCCCTTGTGCTGGACACTGGCTTATTTTAGACATGTTTTGTTTCCTGTTTTCATTCTCTTCATACTTCTCATAATCTGGTATAAAACTCTGGGTTTGCTTTCAGCACGTTTTGTAGCTTGATTTAAAGGCTAACAAAGAGCTCAGTGCATATTTTACATTTGAGGATAATGGGAAAAAAATCCTACATTTTTATGATCAGAAGGGGGCCACTGGATCATTTAATGTGACCACCTGTAAAGTACTATTTCCTCTTTGCTGAGCCCAGTAACTGCCTTCGACTTAATTAGAACTTGAAGCATTGACAGTTCCGGTGTTCCATATAAAGACCAAGCACAATATAAAACAACTTTAGAATAATAAAAAAAGTTGTGAGAGCCTCCTGGGTGTTCCTCACATATCATAAGGAACTTAAAAATCCCTTAACAGTCCTTGCAGTGGTTTTTTTTATGCCCCAGCCACAGCTTCTCTGAATAAAAGCAGACATTCTTCATTGACCCAAATAAGCCGCAGTAATCATAAAAAACTGATCATCCTTGTGGGGTTTGCTGCTCCTGATATTTAAGGGATTTTCTCTGTGCAAGTAATTTTTAAAACCTCTCTATGCTTGGCTACATAAACATTCACATCCTCCTGAGTTCTTAAACAAAAGCTCAGAGAAACCAGAAGGATGGCAAATTAAACCAAAAAGAATGAAGACAGAAGCAGGACTCTTATCACTGCACTTAGGTTCTGATGATAAACCCCCCGCAGAGGCCACCTCTAGCTCCCTTGTATCAATTTCCTTGTCCCTGGTCATAAAAAAAAAAAAAAAAAAAAAAAAAAAAAAATCACAAATCAGCTCTACAAAATAAGCATGCTGATGCGTGCACCAACACATTATATTTCTTTCCTCGCTTACGGCATTTAAGCCAGCTGTACCGCCTCACGGCTTGGCACATGCTGCCCTGGATGGCACCATTTTGGGGAATCCGCTGGCACTGTCCCAAGCCCCCTCCTTAGCCCCGTGCTCTCAGCCCAGGCGAGGCACCCGCTCCCCATGCACCCAGGCACACACGCACGCCCTGGGACCTGCCGCTGGGGTGACTGCAAGCCACTTCTCCAGCCAGTGAAATATTTGCCTTTCACGAACATTGCAAATAAGGTAAGACACAAAAGCAAAATTTGTTCTGCAAAACTCTTGCCAATACCGCTCTATTCTGGAAAAAGCCATCATAACGTCTTTTTAGGTAAGTTATCACCAAGAATTTCTTTTCATTTAGGAACATAAGCCATGCACTGTCCTACTGTTATTTCAGCATCAAAAAAGCTGATTCAGATGCCTCAATCCTCCTCCTAGCAATGACAAGTGGGCACTACAGTCCTGAAAGTTCACTTTGAACGCTCCTGCTCTGGGGTTTCCGTTAGAGGCATGGTTTGAAGCCCACCATCAGGACAACAATTGTTCCAATTCCTCCAACTTTAGAGGGCCACAAATGAAACTGAATAAACCAACAGGGAAGTAAGAGCAGATGAGGAACAAGAGCAGAAGGAGATGACAGAGGAGCAAGGAAGTCAAAGTAAAGGGAAAGGTGGCCACGGCAGAAGGATGGGACTGAAATATGCCCAAAATACTTCATAGTTAGTGTACTGCGTGGAGATTATTGCTTGGCTTTTCAGAGGCGCTGAAAGGAGTCAGCTGTCCAGCTAACCAGCACCATGAGGCACATAAAGCACACCTTTAACTGCTTTGGAAATCCCAGCTCAGAATGGCAAAAAGACTCTGCGTTCATTACCTTTGCAGTAGCATGATTTTTCCAGTATGTATTAGAGTAAATTCACTCCCCGTCCCCTCATTCTGGCAAGGACCTCCTGATACGTCAAGAAACCTTTTTGGAGGCTCCCTGCCTAAAGAACTGCATGCAAGTTAACAAAGAGTAATTACACATGTGCAAGTTAGAAAGTGCAAATGTTTTCTTTGCACGTGATTGTGACACAAGCTGGCTTCAGAAGCGTAACAAAGCCTTCCCTCCCCCCACTTTACAACAGAAAACAGAACTAAGTTGGAGGAAAAGAAGAAGAACCCACAGGAGTGTTCACTCACTCTCCTGGCTTGCACAAATATATCAGGAGACATAAGGAACCCATAACCTGAGACCTACCTGTAATGCCTTGTCCCATGCACTTTAGACCTGCAAAAATAACCTATTTTTTTCTGCATTAGAGGAATTCCAGTGCCCCCGCTCTTATGAACTCCTGGATGTGTGCACCAGAGGGGTGAGACTGAGCTATACTCCATTTATTTACGCAAGTGTCATGCCTGGAATAATACAAGGCTTCCTTGATGAATAAAGAAGAAAGAGGTTATTCTTCGCCTTATTGCAGTTCCCATTGCTAAGATTGCTCCAATGCCTCTGAAGAGCAAATGAACTGGCCACCCTGGATGGACAACGCTCTCCATAGCACACACATGCCATCACTGTGACGAACCCCCCTCCAAATGTCACGTATTTTAAAGGCCTCATTGGGGTACCAAAGATTTAAGCCAGCCATGTACATATTGCTCAGCAAAGCCCTTTTTCTCGCTTAGAGCCTCCAGGATGCACAGAATTATTTTCCTCCTAAAAACTGTGTTACCACAGGAAGCTCATATCATAAACTCTCCTACCAGGACTAAAACATCACAACATTCTGTGCTTGAGACCATACCATAAAGCAGCAGTCACCTCTGACCCCGCAATCATTTGGAAAAGTTAAACTCTGTTATAAATCCTAATTTATATGCCAAGCGAGTACAGCTATGGAGCAAGGGATCAGATCTAGCACTCACAAGTAAAAGCCCATAAAAGAGGGGGAAATGTGTCATTAACATTTACTCCACAAACAGGCAGACTGGAAAAAAAAACATTTCTCATTTCTACAACACGGCTTGCAAAATTGGAGAATGATATCAAGGCTCACACATCATTCTGGAAATCAAAATCTCTGTTTAGATGCACGATGCTAATTCAGTTCTGCCTTGCTGAGGTAAATTAAAGGTCAAATATAGATTTGAAATCTTGTTTAAGCTTCTTACTGCCTTAATAACAAACACTGAATTACTTGAGGGTTTTCTTACCAGAGAACCCATTTTGAACATATTTCAGCCAAAGATATTATTTCCACTATCTTGTTACATGAGTTCCTAACCGAGGGTAAATTTGCCTGTCATGGCCATGAGTGCAAAATTAAAACATTCCATGGAGAAGGGTTCAGAGTGCCCCCTTGGTAGCCAGTCAGAGTTAATGAAGTGAAGGAAATTAATTTATTAGAAAAAACTTTTCAGACCGTAATCAACCACACTTTTTATTTGCCTACTGTTACAGGAAAAGCGACTGTGTATTGTTCACCCTAACCAGCAGAAACGGCACCCCTTGCCAGATAAACACTGAGAAGGATTTTAATTGATACCTTAATTAAATTGTTTAATTAAGCAATAAGAACAGTAAGTGTGCATCACTCAGACATTCACCGACCCATAGGCACAATTTTTGACATGAGGGCAAGCAACTCCCCAGCCTAGGAAACAAGAGATTCGCATAAAACTTGAAAACCAGTTACCAGTGACTGGGACTAAGCTCAGCATGTGAAGGCAGCTGGGCTGCACTGGGCAGGGCCAGCGCTCAGCGTTGCTGCCTGGGACCCAGGCGACCGTCTGCAACCCAAGGGGAAGGTAAAGGGAAGGGGAAGCTCTGTACTCACAGCCCAGCCCATGCTCTCGTCAACAAATACAGCTCTGCAATATCCCCAAGTTCAAATATCTGCCACCTGGGGAAACATAAGCACCTTCTCCCACATCTGCTATCCCGTGCCGAGTTCTCCACAAAGAGAGGAAGAAGCGAGAGCTGACAGCAGCGCCCAGCCTCAGCACACCTCAGCCACCAACCACACTCACACCCTTATAACCTCAGAGGGCCGAGGGACACCTAATACTTTGTTCTCCTTATGTCACTGGGTTCTAATGACTTTTGGCAGGGGAAATGGTGGGCATTATCTGACTTACAGTAATATCGATGGGAGTTTTATCTCCTGAATCCTGAGTTCAGGATCATACCCATTCTTACTTTTGGCTAGACTACTGCCTCGGAGGAGATCCTGTAGCATAAGAATAATTGTGTGTAAAAAAAATCAATTCCAGAAAGTTATCAGTAATATAAATGCTTATGGACATGAGCACGGATCCAGTACTGCTTGGGAAGCAACAGCTCACCTATGAGGCCAAACCCATAACCTCAGCAGCCTAAAGCAGGAGCCTCTCCTGCCAGAGTAATAAAGACCTAAGCACCAGCTCTAGGAAAGCTGCAGCGGATTCAGGAACCCGCACACATTGCCCGGCACTAGACCAAAGCAAGAGCCAGTGCCGGGGTTACTGGCATCAGTCCTTCCTGCCGCACACAGGCTGCTTTGGAAGTACCCGGTCTATCCCTTCTATCAAAGTAAGTGGGGCATGACTTGACACCTACCAAAGATCTCTAAGAAGATATGAATGCATGTTTGTTTGTTTTTCTAACTTTATTTGGTCAGTCAGCTCTACCTTTTAATTACGTCTGTCCTTTATTACGCTGACAAATGGCTGGGTGCTCAGCCATATTTATTGTTCCATAATAAAATAAACCCTGCTTGATACCAACAAAACATAAACAGAGTTTATTAGAGTCAGGAGGCATTGTCCATTGTATTAATTAGTTTCATTTCTCATTTAAAGCTGTGTTTTAATAGTGGATAAAATTAAGTAAATTTTCTCAATTATATAAAGTGCATATGGTGAGCTGAGTTGTGTATCATACAATTACACATAGCTTTGGGATTCAGAGAATAGCTCTGTACCACAAAACTCTCAGCAGTGAGAAGCCTGGGGCTAATATTAGTGAAATTACTTATATAACTTGCTCTTTTATTAACGTGAAAACAGACTATGATGAAAAGCTGGAAGCTGGAGAAAGGAACTATCTGGACCAGTTTACTAGACTAATGCCGTTTATTAAATTCCAAAAATACTCTAGGACATAGGTGTTAAGAAAGGAGATATTTTAGAAAATTTAGATGCCCTGTTTCTCTACAGCCATTGGCTAGGTTGCACCACCCAACCTGCACTCGGTATGCACTGCACGTTACATGGTTTTACTGCTATATTCCCAGAAAATTAAGGCATCAAAGAGCAAGCACTACCATTAAAAGGTTGAATGAGGATTGGTGATTCAACCGTGCACCCAAACAGAAAGCAAAAGGCACGTACCTACATAAACCAGAGTGATGCACGGGACTAAGCTCTGGCCTTAGCTTCACAAACACCTCTTCAGAGCCTCTCCACCACTATCCGCATGCACGCACAATTGGGCACCTCGGCTTCAGTTGGAGCATGTGTGAGGGCGGGTGTCTGTCTTAATAAATTAGACATTTCCGATTTACATACAGGTTAACTAAATGATTTTCTTCCGAGAGATGCATGTGCTTAATAGACTAGTTTTCTGTCCATTTACATCTGTGGCAGCTGGAATTTTCCAGCTAACAGCTCACCATAGCAAAAATGAGAGCAGGATGTGTTCCTGGGAACCTCAACTCCCTTCCTCCTTAGTCTGCAATTCATTTCCTTTAGCTTATACTGAAAGGTCTGCTTGTTTTTTTTCTCAGGCTTTCCCCATGGAATGGAAAGAGAATTTAACAGGGTTTTTGGAACAGATGTTTGGGGAATCTGGTATTTAGCCTACGACAACTGCTTTGTAAAATCGTTCCTTACTATTGCATAAGCCACTTTATAAACCCAAATAAATAAAACTCTGTTCCAAAGTTGCCCTCATTGACTCTATTAGCACTATCACTGCTGCACTACACACTGCAACTTGAGTTTGTACTAAGCCAAAACCCAAGCTTTCCACAATGTTACAAATTGGCACCATACAATTAGATCAAAAATATATCCACTGTGGTATTTGCCATCTTGCTAGAAGGGCACTGAAGATCGTCTGTTGACAGAGAAAGGTGGTACAAGATCAACATCCATTCTTTTTGCGAAAAAAGAAAATCTCATAGTGGCAGTGAGCTACTAACAACCACCATTTGCTCACTCTCTATCTTACCAAGCACCTGATCTGCAAAACTACACAAAACTCAGGGGGAAATCTGTCCATCTGAGGAAGCGCTCGGGTTCAAAACCGGTTCTAGCACTGTTCATCCAAATGAGGAGATTTACTTCAACAGCATGAATTAAACATTAATGCCATTCATAATTCTGAACATGCTTCAGGGGCTCTACCCAAGGGCACAGGAAGGGCCGTTCTCATGGCAGCTTTGCCATGATGGAAAGCTCTCTGTATCTCAGGAGATTTTGGAAATCCAGGCACTGAAATGGGGCTCCACTGCAAGCACGTGTTATCGTGCACATAGAAATGGCAGACAAAAGCCCACTGGAAATTGGTTAACACAAAGTTAATTCCCCAAACGCAGTCCTCTTCAGGGTCCTCAGAGCTTCAGAAAAGAACAATGAAGATTTTTGAGTGCAGAAGTCTAAAATCAGAGTCATACTGAGGAGCATATAGGTTTCTGGACCTGTTGAGCGGCCTGCCCTTTTGAAGTTGAGAGAAATACCTAAATTTGGGTTGAATGACCCAAGTTTAGGTGCTTCTGTTAGAGAGTGTGTATATACAGATCTTAAATGTCAAGGCTACTGCAAGCTCTTCCAGTGCAGTGCTAAGAAAGGATACAGGTCATACAGGAACAGGATTTTCAACATCTGACTTCGCTCATCTCCCAAACTCAAACACTGGCCTCACTCTGCTTGTGCCAGAAGCAGTGATGACACTCTTAACGACTCACTGGGAAAACAATACTGAAGATATCAGAAAACCAGCACTTGAAAAATCAAAATCTCCAAGACTTCATATAGGGCTGAAATCTGCTCTAACTATTTTATGACAATTTCAGTATGATGAGAAGGGAATTCTAGTAGGACATTTTGAATAATAAAAATATCCATCAGTCCTTTTGGAGCGTATTCATCTGGCTTGGCACTACGTCAGCTGCAGTCAGCATCACTCCCACCCTCAGTGCCTCAGACCTCCCACAAACTGTTACACCTTTAGCCCTAGAAGACTGACAAAACCGGGAATAGGAAAGAAAATTAGGTAACGCTGCTATGGCTGTGCCTGTGGTGGAGTTACCTGGCAGGAAGAAGTGGAAAGTATGGGTCATTAAAACCAGGTTCCATGGACAAGCCCAACTTTGGACTTTCTGAAATTTCACTGAAACATGAATGATTTAACCAGCCCTAAAAATGAGCAATACTTTAGGTATGAACTTAGTACTCCTCATCTCATTGACAAACAGGCATCCACCTGATTCCTCCCACCTCCTATTTCTTTCCCTTATGGAAAGGCACATTATCCACCCAGAATAACTAACCTTACAGCACACAGGCGACCACAGGCTGCGGTGAAAACTTTACCTCCTAGACACTGCCAGGAGGGAAATCCAAGCAGCCAGGGAGGCATTCAAGAGCGGAGAGCCAAGCACCATTAGCCAGCACGCGTGCAGTGCTGCTCTGCACCTCTCAGCTCCCAGGAGCCAGAAAAGGTGGAGAAACAGGAGCTTTATTTTCTTATCTTCTGTTGTGCTGTTCAGTTAACACCTCTAAATGCAATAGCTCTTTTTACCTTGTACAGAAACAAGCTCAGACTTCAGTATCACAACCTATGACCAGTCATTGAGAGGATACTCTTCCTCTCTTTAACAAGAATATTGTGATATTTGAGAGTTTTTTTCCCAGAATGGCAGATGTATTTATTTTCCACTTAAAAGTGTCTTCAATAACATCTGGCAGAACAAGGAAATTGGTTAAAACCAAGATCAGAATATGTTTTAACGAAGTGTCCTACCACCCACTTTGCCTTTTAATATCATGTCGGCAGGTTTAACAAATTGCTAAGAATCACTGATGAGCATCCTGTAGAAAAGAAAGCCATTAAAAGGAAACTTAACAGGTTCTAGGGAACAGGGACATCCCCCTGAACCCATAGGATCCTAGCATAAGGTAGAGGCGGTGGTTTTCTAACCACTTACAAGCTCTGTCCAAACCTAACAGCTATTCCCAAACTGACAACTGCTTCAGGTGACATATCTTCCAGTAGGAAAGCACAGCACGTCTGCACAAAAAATGAGATAAAGGCAGTAACACAAACAGTGGCTGACTGTGTTTTCACTGCTGGAAAAAAAAGAGAACAAATAGTTCACTTAGTCTCACACTACTGTCAAAGACGGAAAGACCTCTAATCTTCTGGGGAACGGAGCCAGAGGCGTGCTGGGGCAGTCTGAATGCTGCAGAAGCAAGGCTTTGTGGAAAACTCTGCAAATGCTGTTTTCATATGAAACACAGTGATGAAAATACGCAGAGCTAAGGAGGAGCAGCCTGCCCTTTCTCCCAACACCAGCCCAACCCTTCAGCTGTGTCCACTGCTCTTCAGCTACCGAGCTGCTGATGTGGAACCGACATGAGCCTGCCCCCGGTATGTCTGCCAGCACGTCCTTGCCTCTTAAAAACACTTTTATTTGTAGCAAAAAGACCCTATCTGTAAGAAAACTGGAAAGCTAACCATCTGGGGAACAGGGAGGGAGAGCACATTTGGCAGTCCCGTGGGGAGGCAGTCAGGCAGGAATGGGGCCAGGCTGATCCAATGTTTCCAGTCCCCCCAAAAAAACTGCTACAAGTCCGCATACACTTCTGCCTGCAGAGAGGCTGCAGGCAGGACACGCAGGCCTGCCCACACTGCCGCTGAGACCCACAGCCACGGATGTCCCCCCTCTGGCACCGAGGGTCTCGTCCCTCTCACCCTCCTCCTGCGAACGCGCTGATGGGCAGGGCAGGACCCTGGCAGTCCCGTAGTTTCTCACCGAAGCAAACACCGTGATTTGCTCACTGCAGCAAGGAGCACACGGATCTGCTCCTTCGCACTCTTTGTGCCCGCATTTCCAGCAGCCCCTTGGAGCCCACACTTCCCACCTGGCTTGGCCACATGCTCCTCAATTCATTTTTTCTCCAAGGAATTTGTGGTGTATTTGCCCAAGACTTCTTATGACCCATCCCCACCCGAGTCTCTGCTCCCCTCCATATCATGGCACAGCATACAAGACATCCTTTCCTTGGGCCTTAAATCATTACAGCAAAATCTTTTGCCAACCTGAGGCCAGCGCACAGTAAAGGCAGCGAAGGAGTACATACACCATGGTTCCCGCCCACTACATAAAAGCATGTTTTGCCTTGGAAATAAGCTGCACCACAAAGGTGTGCTGAGCAGAAAAAAGGCACAAAGGAGCGATGTGGTCTCCCCTGACCATGCGCAGCCGAGCGCCCCGCGCGCTCCTGAAGGAGAGGGCGTCTCTCGCTGCTCAAGCGAGGGCCCTGCCAGTGTTAGGCCTCAGACGTCAGTCACGTCCAGTTCACTTCTCTTGGTCATTGTTACAAGCGCTGGCAGACACGACCCAAAGAAGCAGAGAGGCTCCTCAGAGCTTGGCAAGGAGCCCGCTGCTTTCTCCAGAAGAACACCAAGAGCCTTCCAACTGGGTTTGTTTCATAGCAAAGGGCTCTGTTACAAAGCTGTGTGGGAGAAGGAAGGAATAAATGCCTCCAAGGCTGTTGTGAAGAGCACACTTCAGAGCAGCTGCTCCCTCTGTTATCTAATCTTAATTTTAATTGAGGTTTTTTCTTGTTTTGCCCGGGGTACCTAGATCCCTCTGTGCGTGCTCCTCCTGGGGCAGCCAGCCACAACCTGCCCGCACACGCCAGCATCCGCTGCGGCCATCACTGGCCCCTGCGCTCCAAGGACCGAGACTAGGCTTTACATACACTTTGTGCGAGCTCCTCTCTGAGACGTTCCCTTTAATACCATCTCTTCATCTGTTAAAAGTCTCCAAATTGCCAAATCCCTCGAGGATTCTAAATATTAAACGAAAAGGGTTATTACAATACACCCAGCAATAGAAATCGGGGTGAGGCTGACGGTCACGGATAGCCTGAACCAGAGTTAATTAATACATGCTCACTCAGATTTTTTTTTCCTGTTTTGATAAAGGGCAATTTATAGTTGGCATGACTGTCGCAGCACCCCATGACCCTCAGTCTAATTATAAAATATAATGTGGAACTGCAAATGCAGGATCCTAGGGAAGAAAAACTCTGGCTTCTGCAGCTTTTACTTTCTCCCGTTCCAGCTTTCTTTTCCCAGGGTATAACTGTGGCTGCGAGTGCATGACAAGCCCAGAACATTAATGTGTGTTTATTTACAGACACTTCTAATGTGTTTGCGTTGTGTGTTTGTAGAGCTACAGACCAAAACAGGCAAGGTAACAGCTAACCAACTGCAGAGCAAATTCCCAGAGGGAAAGACAAGAATGGTTAGTTGCTGAATGCATCTTAGTCAGGAGAGAAGCTGGAGCTGTTTTAATTGTTCATCAATCAATTAACGGCACTCTCAAATGTCTAATTAAGCAGACAACTGGAATTAAGCAAAGGGCATCTCTGAAATGCCAGCCCTCTTAACGAAGACACTTCTTACATTCAAGTGAGTCCTTGATTAAGGTGTGCTTGTGTGGAGAGATGTGCAGAAAAATCCTCAAATGATTAGTATGTCTCCCCAGTAAGCCTATGAAAAATCAATCCGTTGGTAATGCAACTTAACCTTCACATCCAAGTGAGCACTTGAGCTAGGCGGCAAAGTGCAAAACAAATTAGCCTCATTTAGCGTGCAGGACTGTGGAGCAAATGCTGAGATGCCCTCAGCGGGCATGCTGCGCTCAATCAAGAAAAAGGTAATGGGGACGAGGTTCATGTCCACGGCGATGGAGACCTTGAGGATACCAATGACAGCACAGCAGCCCAGAGGTTTGAGGCAGGCACTCCCGCAGCAAGCTCTGACAGCGGCAGCAAGCTCCTGTCCGCTCTCCTTCTGCAGACAAAGCCAAGGCAGGCAGCGACCTCTGCAAACAGGGCAGCAACTTCAGAGCCCGCCATCAGTTGTCAGGATGCATCAGCCCAGCACAAGCTTGGGGGAGGACGTACTTCCCTCGGCAGCTGAATTGCTGCTGCGGGCACATCAGCAGGGAAGCACTCCGGGCGGGGGGGGAAACAAGATGGAAGGAGAAGGATGACACTGAAATGCTTGTGATCACTGGAAACGGATGGCTGCTCAGCTCTCCAGGATTCATTGCAAAGACAAGCAAGGGAGTACGAAGATGCTGCCACCATGAACTACCCATACATCAGGGACACCACAGACCCTGAGTGAAACCATGCAACAAAAGCAGAGCAGCAGCAGAATACATCAGAGAGATTCAAAACTGATCCTGTTTTTCTTTAGTGCTCACAGGGATCGAGAAGTTTCCACAACTGGTTGCACACACTGCATTACACAGCATATGCCGTGGGTCTGTGCCCCAGCTGTTTAACATGATCATTTCCACAGTTGTGTCCAAATACTTAAAAAAAAAAAAAAAATCACAGAGAGAAGAAAAAAATTTCCAGGATTTCCCTGGAAATTTTCTACCAAGGGGTGAGGCTGTTCCTGTTCACTCAAGTTACCCACAAAGCAGCCTGACCAAATAAAAAAAACCTCAAAGTTGTCCTTCAAAAAAAGGATGAAAAGCAACAGAGCTCTGTCGGCCTCGTCTGGCACACATACCTGCACAAGGAACTCCTGAGCCTCTCTGTATCGGGGTTAGAAGGACCCTAAAAATAACCCAATGAAAACTGATAGAGCTATCCTAAGAATCTCTCTCGTAGGCTTAGTTCTGAAGTGTGATACTTTGATACCGACTTTGGCCTTAAGCCGAGCTTACTAGTACATACCAGTCCAGGGAGATCAGTTTTCTTTCATCTTTATCGGCTTTTTTCTGCCCTGGCAGATACTCTGTCTCCTTGTCTGCTTCTCCAGTTGCTCCAACATCACAAATTACCATCAAAACTTTGTGTACTCGCTTTCCAAACATGTAAGCTGATAAAATAACAACTGCTAGGTTGGCTTTGCTTTGCAGCAAGGGAGCTGTGACATTAGGATTTATATTTCTAAACAGATTCTGTCTCTTAAAAAAGGAAAAAAACCCTACAAGAAAGAATAAAAAGCCAAAATCCCAGAAACCACCTCCCTTGCCACCAGGTGCTCTTTCAACGGGCATCTAAGGGAAGAACAAATGCTGCAAGCTTACAACGGTAGAAACTATTTTAACGCAACAGTTTTCTCACACATATAATCAAGGTAGAAAGGCCTGAAGTGTGACACATTTCTTGTTTTCCTTAAATATTTTCTGAAAGTCCTAGTAATTATTTATGCTGTTGCTTCTGGAAATAAATAGTCTCACAAGTTAAAAAAAAACAAACAGAAAAAAACCAGTCATAACAGCAGCTTCGGCACTTCCTTAGAGCTCAGCTTCAGCAAACTAATATTGGCATGTTGCAATATTGATAATTTTTTTTAATACATTTTTTAAAAAATTCTACATTTCAAACTCTTTATATAAAGGAACCTAGATGGTACAAAATCATACCTGAATAAGAAGAAATCAAGCAAGCTCTTCCACAAAGGAAATTACTATCAAAATTGATGCTTCCTGCCATGTTAAAATTCCAATAAGCATTTATCTTAGCAAATCCTCGGCAGCCTCTGACATTTCTATTATTGGGGCTGACTGGGTTCATCCTGCCCTTATGAGAATAAATAGTGGAACATAACAGGGGAAGGGAGCTGCTACAACAATACGCACATCAGTCATCAATTTAAAGCCCCTCTTTGGCAAGTGAGAAAGTTGGCTTTTCCCAGATGTGATGCCAAAGGGAACAGAGAGGAGTGGACAGATTCAGCAGCTAGATCTCCCCTGGTATCTAGCGAGGTGGTGGTGCCTCATAGTCCATGAGCCAAGCAGTGCAGTGTGGCTGGTTTTCAAGCCTCCGGGGGCGATGGTTAAGGAAGGTACCCAAGAGCAGGAGCTAGCCTGTTCCTGCCCATCGCCCAGCCCATCTCGGGGTGATCCAGCAAGCAATGAGCCCTGCTGGCATAAACTTGGTGGCCAGGAATGGCCACCCAAACCTGGGATGGATCATACCCACACCAAACATGATCCAGAGCTCACCTCTGCCTGGTATTGCTCAGGATTGCTTCAGATTACAGGGGAGGCTGGGTGAAAGCGGACAGGAACACAATGGGGCTGAGAAGGAAGGCAAAAACCAAAAGTGCAAAATAAAGCAAGCCAGCATGGGTGTCCCAAGAGAAAGAAGGCCCTTAAGTGAAGTTCAAGGTAGGCAAACTGCTCTAGAAGAGCAATTCAGGGACATGCACTTATCTAGGGGCTGTCCTTGTCATTACACGGAGGCAAATTACTGCCACACTGAGCCCAGTGCCACCATGAAGGCTAATTCCCCACAGCGAAGCTAAGCCACCTGCCAGGAGCGGCGCAAGGGAGCCCCGCAGCCCTCCCTCACTCTTCCCTTCACGCAGCTCCAGCTCCCGCACAGGGTAGCTTCCTACCGCTGTTAACAGCTACGGTACAATATGCTGCCTGTCAGTGCTAAATGGGAAGCACCAGTGCCAAAACCTGAGCGCCTTTCCCTGGCTGAGAACCAAATTCTTTATTTAAATGTTATCTCTGTGACTCCTTCCTTGCAGATCTACAGCCAATCTTAATTCTTTTGGGAAACCAAGAGAAACTGTCTTGCAGCCTTTCATCATACATTCGCTCTTTCGGAAACAGATATCCATATTCTTTTAACCTTCCCTTCGTTTATTTGTTGTTTTTTTTTTTAGTCAAAACTCTTTCAGTTCCTAAAATTAGTGGTCAGTTTGTCCGTAGAGCTCACAGCAGTACTGCCAGTCAATTCAGAGGAAGAGAGCTTGCAGCTTGCACATGTATTTGGATTTAGAAAGCCAACAGAAAAAACAAGCAGTATTGTAACATCTTGGCTATTTGGAAATTATTTTCTAAAGTAACTTCAAACATAGAGACTCTCCAAGTAAGTGGCTCTGCATTACTGCAATGCTGCAGTTACATATACCCTCATACCTCACCTTCAGACTGTTTATCCACTCTCACCCCCTTAATACGGGTAGTCCCAGAAACCCCTCATGTAAGAGCACCCAAAGGACTAATAACAAAATACCTCTCTTATGCTTATGCCTGGTTGGGTAACAAAATTTCTTTCTCAAAGGTACCTTCAGGGCCGGGGAACAGAACAGCTTTGCTTTGCCAGCGGGCACTGCTTGCACAGGGAGTTTCCTCTCCCTCACCGCTGGTGCTCCAGAGAGCAGCCAGGACGAAACCCTTCCTTCTGACTGACCACGTTCGTGCCGCAACGTCCAACACGGCTGAGAGGGGAGAGCACAGCTTGCTACCCTTTGTATACAAAACAGCCTGACAGCACTTCAGAGTTTCAGAGAAACAGAATCCCATTAAGATAACGCACACACGATACGCGTGTCATGAGATAAAATGCCAGAGGCTGTGATAAGTCGGGGTGTGAAGAGTCGGCATATACCCTGTGGGTGCCTGCTCACATGCACACGTACGCATGCGCGTGTCAGGCGTGCTCCTGCCTTAATCGTGTGCCCAAACTGCCACTGAGCAGACAGGCAGGTGTTGCAAGGAGACCAAGTGGGTCAGCAGAAAAGGGCTTCTGCCAACCTAAACACATCTTAATTAAAAGAAAGAAGACAAACTCAGAGCCCTACAGCTGGCTATAAGGGTGGCAAAAGCCTCTGGCGTAGCATTGCCGTACTCCAGGCTCCTCTCAGATCTTGCAGCCCCAGGCTTCCTTGACCAGACCCGAATCCATGCTAAAAACAAAGAAGGGATTTTTTCTTCCCTTTTTTCTGGCCCTTCTCCCACACAAGAGAATTAAGCACCATGTTAGGTTTTGGTCCAGTTCATCAACATATTAGTAAGAATATCAAGCACATTCAAGTCCACTTACATGCCAGGAAGGACGATGCGGTCAGCCTCGTGGCAATCACTTCTACAGAAGAAAAGGCTTGGGGGGGATCATCAATGTCTACAAATACCTGAGGGGAGGATGCGAAGGAGATGGAGCCAGGTTCTTTTCAGTGGCACCCAGGGACAGGACAAGAGGCAACGGGCACAAACCAAAACAGGAGGTGCTGTCTGAACATCAGGGAAATACTTTTTTTACTGTGAGAGTGACCTAGCATTGGCACAGGTTGCCCAGAGAGGTTGTGGAGTCTCCATCCTTGGAGATACTCAAAAGCCATCTGTATGTGGTCCTGGGCAGCCTGCTCTAGGTGATCCTGCTTGAGCAGTGGGTACTCAAGATGACCTCCAGAGATGCCTTCCAACCCCAACAAGTCTGTGATTCTGTGAAATTATTAATATACGTCACAGGCTTAAGAGCAGCTTGCAAAGGCAATGCTTTTCAGATAAGCACTGATGGCCCATTTACACAGCAAGGAAATCCAGCTCTCAAGGCAGAGCTACAACAGGAAAAGCACAGAAATCGCTCTGCAGACCAAAGATAGCTTTAGTCTCAGGAAAGCCTATGACTACTTCATTTTTTCTGAAATGTAAAGCCAAGCACATTTTTTCACTACTCTGAGTAATAGGAAGGGAAAAAAGCTAAAGGCGTTACTTTTAAGATATTTGTACTTTATAAACTAAGGGTATAGTTAGGAAACAGATCCAGTAAGCTCGGAGAGCTGCTGCTCTGGAAAGCCACACTTAGTGGCAGAACATGAGCTCCAGCTGTACCAGCAGCCGGGCAAGTGTCCAGCAATGGAGATCAGCATCCAGGAGTGATGAGCAGAGCTGTCACCAGGGAGAGCACCTTAATCCGCTGTCTCTTCACTTTGCTTCTTTGCTTCCAGTTTTGTACACCAGGTACAAACCTTTTACTCTGCCTTGAGTGCTTTTTGACAAGGTTTATTTTTAACAACTTCCTGCAGTAAGAGTACTTGGGATAATCTGGCAGGCACTGCTGTTCCTCAAAAAGCAGCAGATCTGCCTGTAGTAGGATGCAGGTATCTTCTCCTGCTACCCCTGCTTTGGGAGTAGGGATGGTTCATTTTTCCCACCAAGCTGCAGCAGTAAGGAATTTCTCTTTGAAAACTTACTTAGTACACCGTTAACCTTCAGTGTTGAGGACACGTGTTCAGACATCTGCTCTGCAACATTTTATCCAAAATTGGTATTTTTCTCCTATCACAAAATCTTAGCAAAAGTGAAAAATGTGTTCCTCTAACATTTTGGCTTTACTTCCACATATCCCCTAAGATCCAAAACCTCCAGGCTTCCCATATCTGTTTGAAGATGGCTGCAGAACTCAACAAGTCTGTACCCTTCTATTTTCACGTTCTTTTTTTCTTCTCCACTGATACCACAAAGCAATCTCTAATTCATAATCACATCCGTGTCAGGTTCCCAATCTTAAGAGAAGCACTTGGCACTTTAATCTTCAAGCAGATTACACATTTCCTGTTAGGACTTGAAATCTAACTCTGTGCATGTGTGTGGGTGCCTGAGTGTTTCTTAAGATTTGCTTAAAAAAAATAATAAAAGAGAAGGACGAACAAAGGGTTGAGACTTCTCTATCAGGGGTCTGGAATTAGTTTCACTGACAATGAAAAAATGAAGTGGAAGTGGCTGCTTTTCCTCCACTCTGTCTGTGCGGCATCACGGACACTTTCTGTACTAAGTCCCACTGCACTAAAAGATTGTCCCTGTCCCCCCAACTCCTTACCACACGGACTGCTGGAAGCACCAAGCCCTGACTCCTCAGGAGATGCTGCAGTACTGTAATTACACAGAGCATGGCCATTTACAATATGCACATTTGGAAAATAAGGCTGGCTACAAAACATGAAAAAGCTAACCACAGAGGAATTTACAGAAGGACAGAAAGTCAAAACAATGCATTTTTGACTGTGAAATACTCCACCACTGAGAGACTGATAAAATAAATTTAGCTTCAGCAGTCTCTCTCCTGGAATGAGCTGGCATTCACAAAACTGCTACAGAGCCACTAACGTCCAGCCAAGGGGAGAACACTAAACACGATCTCCCCTAACAGGGGCTGGGGCATAGCAAGGACCTCCAGATGAGAAGTTGACTCAGGTTACCAAAGGCTGGCACGAGCTCTGCTAGAGAAAAGTGCAGGAGAGATGAATGATATTAGGAATACAATAAAGGTTTTTGAATAGTGAAATCTGACATGTTAGTCACTGCTTTTAAAAATATCTTCCCCTTACATCTGTACTGCTAACTGCAAAGTTACCGATACCTAGGACACACACATCATAGGCAATGTCAAATCAAAACACTCCGCACTGCTCCGCTTTAACCTCCATCCAAACGGACTCCTCCTGATGCCCAGAAGCCTCCGAGTCTCCCGGCTCATCCATTCCCTGGCTTCCCATCTGAGGCTACCAGGGGTACTTCTGTGATGTGGAAGGCTGTCCGCTAGAAGCTGGAGCGGGGTCAATAATTCAGAGCACATACTGAATGCAGATGAACAGCCGCTATACTGCAAAACTTTTGGCCACCAGCAATCTGGTTCTGATTCAAACCAGAGACTGTAGTTCTTGAACGCAAGCAGCACTTTTATATTCAAGTGATGGAATGAACAACTTCGCTTCTGTCAGACCAGAATGGGGTAGATTTTAGCTAGGGAAGAGAGTACGTTACATCGGTACTTTGAGCATATATATATTTATACACCCATAAAAAAGAGTAGGATAAGCATCCCCCTCCTTTTTGATGCATTTTGCCAGGAACTAAGTACAGTTCCTGGAGTTTCAGCTGTTTTGTGGGCTTGCCGCTCCTCAGCAGGACAGCAGGATTGTGCTGATGGCTGAAGAATATTCCCTCTCTCAGGGATGGAGCAGAGACCTGTCAAGGCAGGAAGGCTTTCACTAAAGCTGTGCCTGCCAGTGAGTCTGATGAGAAAAACATGGTGGTACCTAAAAGCTAGCAGTTACGGGATGTAGCACTCTCTTACACACTCATTTTCAGAACTATTATAATCAAAGAGCGCTCTTAGGAGTTTGCTTTGCTTTATATAAATGGGGAACAGAGGCCAGCAGAGTGCTTTGCAGTTAATCATACAGCACAACACGAAATAGCTGTCAGTGAACTGTCCCCTATACTATTTATTAAAGAAGGAAATGCAGCAAGAGTGGTAGCATGTATCTTCACTAGCTCATCCCTGCTCAGTGTGGCATCTTGTGCCTGTAATGCCACCTAATCAGAGCAGCCTCTTGTTAGGTTTCCAGCCCCAATGTCACAACCCACCAAACTGGTGCTGAAATAGTGATCAATAAAACGCAGGCGACAGCCTGGTGTGGGATCCCATGAGCCTCTTTCTTACAGCACATCCCAGATGGAAACTGGGCTGGCTTACGGGAGAGGCAAGAACAGCTCAGAAGGAATAGCAGGTCTTATAAGGAAGTAAAATATGATGAAAACAACCAGCAGAAGTAAATTTAGACTGAGTATCAGGGCAACGTAGTGCTGAGATGTGTTAGAAAACACAATAGTGTCCCCAAAGTGCTAATAGACAGCTAGTTAGAACTGGGCTGGAGAGGAGCTAAAAAGATAGCAGTGTCTCGCTCCAAATCAATACAGCCTGCAGGTCTTATTATGTCTTTCCTGTCTCTGAAGCCTATGAAATATGTAATAACCTTGCCTGTTTGCTCCCTGACCCCTCCATAAAGTCAGTCACTGTGAAGGCCAATTAGTGCAAGGTGAGGTGGGTTTTCCACTTCTTTACATCTCCTCGCTTGGAGATGACCCCAGTTCTCCTTGCCGTTCCACAAACACAGGAGAGCGTTTGTAAGAGAAGAGTGGGGCTCACAGAAGTGCAAATCAATAGTTCGGAGGTGCTGTTCTTACATATGCACACACGGACGCCCTGTACTTGGCATAAACAGCCAAATCTGATCCAAACCACTGGAAAAGTAAACACCTCAAACCCAGAAGAGGCTAATAGACTTGAGAGAAGGGCACTTTGGGAGGAAATGGGACATGAAGCTCAAGAGGGCCGTTTTAAATGCTGCCTCTCACCATCAAACACACTGGGAACCCAGGAAGCAAATATCCAATATTCATTGGAGATCTGCTGTCCCGCATGATTACAGAGCTAGTCAGGCAGAGGTGATAAGTGAGCTGGGTGCAGTCATTATACCTCTCGGTCTGGGAGAGATTTATTCAGGCCCATCAGAAAGAAATGAGACAGAACTGTGTGACCTGACTTGCAATAAGCTTCAAAAAAAAAAAAGTCATGATCAGGACAGGAAACGAATTTGGCAGAGTCCAGGACAAACCCAACACACGATATTGGCCCTTAGCTTCTTGTTCATATTATGCCAAAAAAACTATGTAAAAATAATAGCAGTGACCTTTAAGGACTAGAAACCAAGCTGAACTGGGACAATTCTCAAAATGAAGAATCTTAAATAATAGGGAATATTATTGCCTCTGATCCCTGGCTCCACACCCACAGAAATAAAAACAAACCTTCATTCCAGAGAATTTTTACACAACAGTGTTGTTTGCTGGTTTGTTTTCAAACATTTATTTCCTGAGATAAGCTTATGTCAAATTGAAGAGCGGGGGAGTGGGCAATGAATCTGGAGATGTTTGAGGGTAGCTGTACATAAATCCATTCCCAAACTATTGGTCCAGGAGCTCTAGAAGTATGTAGCCCCAACACCCTTTACTTGGAAAAAAATTTCTTTTAAGGCATATGTGGCTGGGACCTTTATATGCTGCCACATTACAAATATTAAGAAAGTAATTTTCCAAAGACCTAGATACCACTTTTAGGCCAGCTTCCCTCACCTGACTAAGCTGGTATTAATTAAAGGTTGAATTCTTTCTTTACTTTTGGTTTTGTTGGGTTTGAGCGATACAGAGGTTGACCTTTGGAGAGAAACTAACTTGTGCAGCCTGCAACAGTGCATGCACACACGCAATTGCTAAACATCCACCAGCTTGAAGAAGACTAACTTTTGGACTTGATATTTCAGATCTAATGCAAGAGGTTCTAATCCCCACTTGAACCTCCCACTGGGCTGTGGGCAAGCGCAGAGACCATTTACGCTACACATTATTCAGTCATATCTGATGCTCAGTGTTCAGCACTGTCCCTAAACTTACCTCTTCCTAAAGCAGGTCCTTGATCCTGCAATGAAGAAAAGCCACCTATCCTGCATTAATGCAGTGGTTTGAGTACCAAACAGTATGACAACTCAGCACACTCAGGGCCCGAAAGTCTCTGTTCCACATTTATTGAGGTATGTAAATGAAGAGAAATTCAACACCTGCAGACTCAATTCCATTTGCTTTATCCAAATGAGTTAAGGAAAATAGCAGCTGTCTAACAGGTATTTCAGTGTGTGTCTGGGCTAAAGCTACAGTTTGTAGACAAGCATGCTTCTGAGACAATCTCCCCATCATCCCCACTCACCACGCTTTGGCTCATGAGGTTATGGCAGTCACACAGCACAGGAAGGGGATTCCTTTCGGCTGAAACTAAACTGAGACGTGCGCAGGATCACACCAGAAACGATCCATTGCTGGCAGGCATTCTGTCTACAGGCCAGAAATAGCCTGTGGTACAAGCCCTCAAAATGCATACAGTGTGGACATTTGGTCCTCAGCACCGACTGTTCTGCTGTGTGTGCTGCTCTGCTCCAACGCACCACGTTACCTGCTGAGGCAGCCGCAAGGGTCCTCGCCCACGGGCACTACGGTCACCCAGTGCACACCAGCAGGAAGGCACAATTTGCCTGTCTGCAGGACCTTATTATATATGTTATTTGTACAGCACCACACAGAGGGCACACAGCACACCTGGCAGTAAGGTCTCTGCCCATCACTCTGCTTTTCTTTCTATACCTTTACACTTTCCTGCTCACATTTTTTAATTATTTCCTACTTTTGTCTTTTACCCACCTCTTCGTTCGTTTTAATTCTGCTCTCATTTTCTTTTCTTCATCTCATTTCTTTTCCTGTTCTCCCCTGCACTCCCCTAGTGCACAGACTCCCTTTCAGTTCTCAGTCTTTGCCTTTTTTCCCCACTGACTTTTATTCCTTTCTGTTTTCATTAAGTCTCCTACACTATTTCAGTTCTTTAAGAGAAAGGCTTTAAAGCGACTAATTGTTGTTAGGAAACCCCCGTTACGGGTCAGGTCCCATAGTGCTTGGTGGTGTACTAAGATGGAACATTCAGCTCATTCCTCTACAAGGACTTTACAGCTTGAGCTTAGCACTTCTCCGCCTCTGCGCAATTACTCCTGTTTGCAGCGTGCTCTCAAAAGAAGACACACAATGACACTTGTGTTTAGGCAGGGGACGGAGGTTTCCTACCACAGCTGGGTGGGGAATGGGATGTCTTTAAGTGAAGCAGATTTTGTGGCCAAAGGCAAGCCAGAAACCAATGGATATTGAAGTTAGCCCTCTCTTTCAGCCTTTAATGCTAAGCACATTAAATAGGCGTAATAGTCTGGTATTTCCATAGGCACCCAAAGGCACTGGACTTATGGGAAGAAGCAGCATATTACTACTGCCTCCTGAGAAAACAGGTGTTTGCTGTTTTAATTTATTTTAATTCCTTCAACTTTGCTGCAATTCATAAGAGACTAAAAATTTATTACCAGAGCTGTATGGGAATATCACTGTTTCTGCTTTACCACAGAGAGGAGGGACAGTGCAAATAAGATGGAAAAAATAAAAATTAAAAAAAAAAAAAAATCAAGCAAACTCTAAAAACTAACACTGTGGGAAAGCTTAGCAAGCATAGCGACTGGACGATTTATAAAGGTGTGTAAGAGCATACTGACCAAGACTATTGCAGTAGACTCACCAGAGACATTCTGAGAACAATTGATGCCTCCTTGAAGGAAACCAGGTATTAAAAAGAGCCTTATTCCCCTGTATTTCTTAGTATTTTCCAATAACCATATAACACTCCTGTGGTAAAATAGTAACATGAACTCATGCTGACCTTTGATATTTGAACTCTGACCGAAAGAGAATAGGAAACGCAGAGTCCAAGAGAGGCCAGAAGTGAATGGGACTATTCATTACTGTGTGCTGGGGGGAGGCTCACTAGTAGTGGCAGCCCCCTAAACCATGCACTTATACTGCATTCCATACCCCGCTCCTCCTCGGAGGACAGGAGTTGCCGGTGCTTACTGGGCTACAAAACAGACCATCATTGTCACCTTCTTCAATACAGACATCCATGATGCCTATGGATTGTGTTATTCTCTTTTTTCCCCAAAGGCCAGGTTGCATGTCTGCATTAGGGAGCCATATGCCACATAATTCAGGTTGCATGGACCTCAGTCTTGACACAGTGCTAATGCTGCCTTTGGTTGGGTAGCACGTGGGTGCCAATGCCGCCACTGGTTAGTTCATTAAAAGGGTACTTGTGATGGCAGCTAAAGAAATGCATTAACTTCAAAGGCGAACCACATGAGGTAATTTTGATCCTGCATTCCACCGTCATTTAAAAAAAAAAAAAAAAATCACAGCGACATACGATATGTCTGCTAACCTTAAGGCTTCCAACCACCAAGTTAATTCTTCCTCCTGCAGGTACCTCATCTGAACACGCAAGAGAAACTCTTCAAAGGATTCTTTGGAAGACAACTTATTTCATTTAAACTGAAGGTAAGCGGATTTCAAGATCAGTCAAACGCAGTTTCACATCTGATCATACTCATATGTCCCAACAAGACCCTTTGCTACAAATGCATTTTAAGTTTTAAGGATGCTGCCAACTTCCTAGGGGCTTAACACAAAAAAGGTAGCCAGGGGAGATGCCCCAAGAGAAAGTTAACTGCAGAGGGAAATTAAAAAAGATCTTCTGAATACAGACCACAGAATGTGAACTGTGCCAAAGCATGCTCAGAAGTTTCCTTCATAACCTTATAAAACACTGCAGAAAGTCAGAAGCGAGACAATTTCTCCTTTTAAGAGGGAAATTTATTCCATTGTAATTCAAAACACAAGCTCCGTTAAATTTACAGACTTCACATTTTATCCAGTTGTAAAATTCCTGCCCTTGTTTGCCAGATCTTGTCCGAGACCTTAGCCCAAGTCCGCAGCAGTGCAGTGGTGCTGGCACTACGCTCTGCTGCCGGCGGGGAGCTGCGGACAGATGGACACAGCAGAAGATCAGCACCGGGGCATGCCTGCAGCTTACCCCACCACACGGGAAAACAATGGGCCAAACCTATTTCTCAGCTTCCCCTTTGACACCACCCCCCCCCCCCACCACAAAAAAAAAAAGGGGGGTTTCAGGCAAATCAATTCTCATGCAATCCTACCAGTTGTGGTGCTGGCAGAGGTGAAGGGGAACATGCAGTGCAGGCTTAAAAGGTTGGTGGTCCCCCTCCTGTTTGCTGTCAGAGAAAAGCTGTGGTAGACTACAGCTCTGTAGCCAACTCAAGCTCATTTCAAACAAAAAGTGGATTACTTGTGGGCAAAGCTTCCCTAGGGAGCATGGTTTGGGAGCACGGCTTTGCAAGATGGATTGCTCTGGACATGTAGTTCAGTTACCTCAAACTCAACTCTTTTCCCCAGAGCTTGTGGGAGTTTGGCACTACGGTACGGTGTCTAAAGGCATCTGCAAAGTTTCCAGAGCACTCGCATTACAGGTCAATCTTCCCAAGCTGCTGAGCAACATCAGGTGCCTTTAATGACAGTGCCAGAGACAGGGATGCTCAGACCCTACACATTTGTCTACCAGCGTTATCACACTTTACTAGAACTATGAGAGCATTACGTCAAATACAAAGGCGAGAAGAAAAAATATGCATGTTAAAAAGAAACCAAGATGATCACCAAAACTGCTGTTCTTTCAAGCCTAGAAAGTGGGTTTTCTGTTGCTTAATTAAGTTCAAAGAACAATGTTCGATGAAATCGATTCATCCCAATAGTGAGAGCTGCAACTTCAGGTAGGTAAACACTATTCTTTGAATCATGCTGCCAGTCAAAAACTCTTATCAAAGCTGTTCATTTAAGTCTGTCATGCTGAAGAAGCCATGACACTCCGTCTTTCTCTAGACTAATACTGCTGTGTCTTTATATCCAACCTCCTCAGACACGTCTTTCTTTTATTTTATTAAATGCTGGAATTATTTTGCTGCTTGTTGAAGGTGACACACACTTAGGGTGGACAAATAAAGCTCGTGCACCTCATTCGTGATCTGAGTAATTCTTTGCAGATAATTCAGTTTTCCAGTCAATCTAATTATAGTCTGAAGTTATTGCAGCAAAGACTTTCAAGTACAAAGCAAAGAAAATCGAGCAGGAGCGAAAGCCGTTCATTAATCCCGGCTGGCATTGGTAGGAGTGGCTTGTGCCCTCAGGCTATTCTCCCCACCTTAGCATTCAATCTTTATCTTGCCTATTATGTGAATCAGATGGTAAATATTTTACTTTCTCTAAACTACAGTAACCCTTACGGTGATCGCAGAGACAGTTTGTTTTGTTATATGAACTTCTTTCTTCCAATCTAAAACATTCCTGAGCAAGATCCCCAAACAGTATTAACTGTCACTGAGGCAATGATTTATTGAGAGGATGGGAATAAGAAAAGAAAACCTGTTCATGAGAAGAATTTCTTCCTCCGTAATACCTTTAAGAAAAACAATAATCTATTTATCCTTCTTTACTTTTCATCATCTCTCCCTTATTTGAAGAAACTACATCTGCCACATCAATTGCTGCTGGAATTTAATTTTTAAAACTTCAAGTCATTAAGATCACAAGGTAATTTTAGCCCAGCAGATGCAGAACCTCGCCACTTCGGGGCATGATTTGTTACAAGGCGGGGAAAAAACCCAACCCAACACCCAAACCCTGCAGGTACGAATTCTGCCTTTTCCTTTTGATTTTGCAGGGCAGGCAGTTTGTCTTCTAAGATGCAGCCTGCCCCTTGGGAGGGAAGACGCAAGCCTGCCTGGGCCAGCGAGGTCCCTGCGCGAGCAGCCCGCTCGGGAAGGATGCCCCTCTGCCACACGCTTAACTTTGTCTCTCTGAACAAACCCACAGCACTTTGAGGGTTTCCCATTCAATACTGCAGCCAAAAGCTATTCTAGAAAATGCTTCACCTTTCCTGGCCCATTTATAATATGCAGCCACCTGTAATTTTGTGCCCACAAACCAGCTTACAAACCATAGCCGAGCTGGTGGAGCATTAATAGGTCTCCCAAAGTGCTGGTACCCCAGGGTTTGTCCGAGGGCAAGCGTGGGAGGCTTGCAAGCCCTTGCACCCCGTGCTGGGCAGTGCTCCTGGAGGCTGACTGCGGGCAGCTGGCTTCTTTCATCAAGCTGCATTCGTCCATCCAACAAAGGAGCACAAAACCCCTTTTCTCCCTCTCCCCTCCCCCAGAGGAGGGGACCTTTTTCTGACAAACCCGCACAATGAAGGCACAATGACGGCTGGCTTTGGGGGGAAGCACAAGGGAGCGCGGATGGAATCTGGCACTCACTAGGTGAGGCAGAACCAGGCAGCGCCTCAGCTCAGCTCTGCTCTTGGCATCTCACCGGTGCCAGAGCCAGGCCATGAACAGGGCCACGAGGATCCCAGCTCTCCGGCGAGGCTGGGTCGGGGCCAGTGAGGAGACCCCAGGCCCCCTGCCACCCACAGCCACAACAGCAGTGATGGTGAGTGTGCTGTATTCCAGATGCAGGCTGTGGCAACCCTTTATGAATGGTCAAAACCAAAATTAAGCTTGTGGGGTTGTAGCATGATGTTATGCGCAAAGCCGTAACAGCAACACCTGAAGTCACAAGTTACTGTTCTCTTGAAACATTGGAGGTCAGCACGCACTACAAGTATGCCGCTCTGATGCAAGCTCTAAGCTGTATGTGCCAGCAGGGCCACCGCTACTCTCACCATCTGCTCCCATTTCCAAAGACAGCAGTCTTTGGGGGATAGCTGAGATTATCAAACAAGCCAGTGGCTCCCAGTTTGCCAACAGACCCATCAGGGACTAACACCCGTTACGATTCACGGCCTTTCGACAGCCTGCCTGGTGCTCACCGTTAACAGCTTTACAAGAAGGCTGTGGCAGCCTGGCACGCCAGTCCCAGGGAGTCTCCTGTGCCCAGAGGCAGCTGGGCAAAGGCCCTGGCACAGCCAGTGCTGAGACAGGTTTCTGCTCACTGCATGTCCCAGGACTGCTCCACCTGTGTCCTGCTGGTCACCGCCACCTGCCCACGCTGTACGTCTGCTCCCCGCCCGCTCCCACCACCCCTGCCCTTCCCGCAGGACCCCACGGAGAGTGAGCTCTGGGACAGACTGGTTGTTGGGAGCAGTTTGCCCTGGACTGCTGGCAGGAGGTACCTGCAGTCCCTCTGGCAGGAGGGAGGCACTGGCCCAGCGCTGGGACCAGGCAGGCTGCAGGGGAAGATGGCAGGTGAGGCAGGTGGCCAGCACTCAAATATTTATTCTGGCCTGCAGCCTGCTCCCTCTCCTCATTTACAGAGGTTGTCCTCCTTCCCAAAGTATGACCTACTCTGCAGGGAAGCACATGCACATCAGCAACCAGCAGTGGTTTAAAATCCACTGCTACCACAGTAGTGTCCTACGGGTGCCAGGTGCCAAGGGTGGGAGGTAACCTGAAGCAAAGCACTTGGAAAAGGCCACCACTACATCTCTATTCAGCACCGATAATCCTTGCTCCTCCTCTCCCAGCCTCCAGGCTCTTACGCAGCCCCCCAACACTGCACCACCAACTGCCCAAAGCTTCCCCCGCTCCCTTAGCTTTCGTATCAGTAACGACAGTGGCCTCAGCCACTGCGCGCTGCCAAATCCTGCTCGGAGCTGGGGGAACTCTTCAGCTGAAGACAGAAGCGTCTGCTGCTCTTGACCAAAGCACTTCTTTCAAAGGTGTTGTAATTGAGTGTAAAACATGACAGGAGACAGAGAAACCTGATACGGCATTTGTTACCTGGTGAGCAGAAGTCTGTGCTAATGTTGCTCAAGGTAGTTTGTTTAAGGTCTGTACTTTTATTTATCATCGTGTGCTTGTAGGGAGAACCTTTACTTCGTGTTGTACGCCAACACGAGCCAGGCAGAGTTCACTTCTGGGAGCTGCGGGAGAGTAGGGGACTGACATCTGCTATCCAAAAGGGAAGGGATTCCCTCACCCACCAAACAAATTCAGATACGAAAATGGATGGATGCTAATACTGCCTTTGGCACTGAAGCTGCAATATGCTCTGTGTGGGCAGATCCCACTTCGGCAGTGTTCACAGTAAGATCACACAGTAATAAAAGTAAGTCTGAATGAATGAAGGGAGAATGTCACGACTAGGCACATAATCTGAAAGTCCAACTCAATTTCTGTACGGGCTTTTATATGAAATTCTTGCTTATTTCATATGCCAGATGAAGATTTTTATTGAAAGCTGTGTCAGAGAGTTCCGAAAGATAGCATTCATTAAATCTACTTAGTTCCTGAATCAATTTTTTTTTTTCCAAAAAATCTCTCTCCTCCCACCCGTGATTCCCATCTAGTAGCCTCTCATTATTTGTTCAGCAGTGTGTAACACTGCTCTTTCTTCTTAAAATTATCCTCATTTGATTACAGTGATCAAAACCAAAGGAATATAATGAGAATTTCTCTATTCAGCGAATACAGACAATCAGCAAGATATGCCATAGGGAAGTGTTTTCAGCTGATTCTTCAAAAGGACACCAAACCGCCCTTCAGACTAGGTCCTAGGCAGGACTCCCGGAGATCATAGAATCATAGAGGTTGGAAAAGACCTCTAAGATCATCGAGTCCAACCATCAACCCAACACCACCATGCCCACTAAACCATGTCCCTAAGCACCTCATCTACAGTCTTTTAAATACTTCCAGGGATGGTGACTCCACCACTGCCCTGGGCAGCCTGTTCCAAGGCCTGACCACTCTTTCAGTAAAGAAGTTTTTCCTAATGTCCAGTCTAAACCTCCCCTGGCGCAACCTGAGGCCATTTCCTCTCGTCCTATCGCTTGTTACTTGGGAGAAGAGACCGACCCCCACCTCGCTACAACCTCCTTTCAGGTAGTTGTAGAGCGCGATGAGGTCGCCCCTCAGCCTCCTCTTCTCCAGGCTAAACAGCCCCAGTTCCCTCAGCCGCTCCTCATAAGACTTGTGCTCCAGACCCTCTCCAGATGAATACAAACAGCATGGAGCATCTACCTGCCACCCTGCTGGATGGGTTTCCTTTAAGGCAAGAGGATGGCCATGTGCCTACATAGTTCAACGGCCGCTGTGACACGTTGCTGCTTGGAGGGATGGTGTCCCTGTCACGCTGCCTTATCACCTCTCAGGTGCTACAGCATCAACGACTGACATGCTGCGCTTCATAACCACCTCTGGTAGGGGAGGCAAACAGCACCTGAACCAAAGTCTGAATCCACCAGGTTGAACCCTGTCCTCCTGCTTAGCTCTGTTTATCACTCAATTGTTTTTCTGGAGGAGAATGAGTCCAGTGGAGACCACCAAGATGTTTCTTTACGTAGACAGGTATTTCAGAAAGGCTGATCCCAAGAAACAAAAAAAAAACCACCTGAAAAAACAAAGCCCCCCTTCAAAACCCTGAAAACAACTAGAGCACCCCACCCACAAGATTTAAAGAAATTACTAAAAAACCCCCAAACAACCAAAACATTTTATGGTTTATACATACCTTTTGTATGTGCCTTCCAGAGTTTAATGCTTTGGGTTGTATCTTTTCTCCCTTCCTCTTTATCATGAAGAGGTTATGTTTTCTACTGTGTGAGGTTTTGGTTTTTTTTTTAATTGGAGTCAAACTTCTCACAAAGCCCCACTCTTGGCAACCAAATGTTCCCTATTATCAGGCTTGTGATGAAACCTCATGAGTTATCAGCGCTGGGATCTACGTATAGCAGCAGAGTGCAAAAATTTCCCATTCAGATCCCAGCCACGGCATGGCTATGACAAGGCTATCAGTCACACAGTTAAGCACACGTACAAATCTGGACAGCTCTTTGTGCCTTGGGCTCTGCCAGCCTCCAGGCGCATGGATATTGCTGCTTTATGTAAACCCCAACAAGTTTTCACAACTGCTCTTTACTTTGACAACAAGGGCCTCCTTAACAAGGCACCTGCAACATGAGTTTTGCCTAATAACACTATTGCCACATTAGGAAATAGCATTTAATGCTATTTTAATGCTCTCCAAAACAAAACATGTTCCAATTAAATCTGAGGTGCTATCTTTTGATTTCACCTAAACCAGAAATCTGAACCAAAAGCGGGGGGGGGAGGGGAAATCATTAAACTAGTTGAAGTACATGCTCTTGATCACATCCTTCGAAAAAATAAAAAGACAACCTCCTTCGGCATATCCATAGACAACATTGCTAAACTGAACTGATTTCCAGCTTACACATTGCAAAGCCAAGCATATCTCAAATAGAAGATGTCTGGTTTTGAGCCATTAAAACACATTGATTGGAAAGAAAGCAATCCAGGATATATGAATGACTTCATGTGAAATGCACTCCAGCACTTCGCATAGCTAACAGCACTGATGGGACAAGGGGAAACTGGTACCAGAAGTCCCAGGGGGAGGTGCTGCAGGTTCCTCCCAAGTCTGCGACAGTTTTATGTCAGTGCTGGTCTCCCACATACACAGATTATTAATCAATCGGTCTCCTTCCTCCTGCACTTCCATTCCCACAGCAAGTGTTTCCGAATGCATTTCTAGGCTGTGCAGACAGGAACTTTTGTCTTAGATGTGAAGCCTACACCAGTGAGCTCTCCCAGACCCCAGGAGAGACCAAAAGGCAGAGCTCTCTGTGGTGGGCCAGTCCCACAGGTAGTGTCTGCTTAGCTGATGTATTGATGCATTTAAGGAGGTATCTTAGAGACAGAAAGGTACAAGTCACATCTCCAGGGAGAGGATTTCCACCTAATAGCAGCAAGTCATTTGAGATTTTCAAAACATAACTTAATCTGTGTAAAGACAGTAGGGAGCTAAGTCCTAACTATTTAATTATAAAACCTTCCCCTACAGAGTCTTGTCTGTGCTTCATTTCTGTAAAGTGAATGAAGAGCATTTCTCCACCCCACAGCTCAGTTTTCAGATAAATTCTGTGTCAGCAAGTGATGGTCTCAGAGAAGTACTCCAGCAGATATTTATCTAGTGGCCATCCACAAAGAGGTACTGCAAATCCAGACCCCTCTATGTGACTAAGCATCAGCTGTCATCTTCAGGGCCTTTACATCATGACCCTGATCTAGTTCACAAACAAGAAGAAAAGTCACCGTGGCTGATTGAAATTCAGCATCTTCCTGATGCTGCTCCTGGAGCACTCCGTGAGTAAGCACCAAACACACGCTGGAACTAAGCTGCCTCTAGAGAAACCTTGCAGTCTGTTTACATAGCTACACAGTCCAGAGGAAACATTCATGGCTTTGCATCATAACCAAGACATAAATTGGCTCCCTACCACTGCATTGCATCTGGCCATCATCGTTAGTGTTGTCCTTCCCTGCTTGTACACGCCAGTTTCTCAACAAATCCCTTCTCCTTCCTTCAGTGACACGAAGCAAATCCTTGAGTAAGAGCCCTGCCCAAAGACCTCCACGCTTTCCTCCCCAGCACCCTGCAGAGCCGTGCTGCCCCCCCGGCACCTCTCCATCCCCACCGCCCTCCCCAAGGCTGCCCCCCCTGCCTGCAGCTGGCAGGAACCAGCCAATTCACGGGGACTGACTGAAGGGCAAGTTGGGGGAAACCACCACATATTTCCTCATTAAGTAACAGATGCACAAATGATCCAGGGGTACTTTGAGAGAAGAAGTAGCAGTGATGTGACTCTGTCTCAAGGATTACGCTCAACTGGTGCAAGAACAACCACAGAGAGCCAACAGCTCAGTGATCTTCTCTAAATTAACAAGTTGCAAGCTACCATAATGCAACAGCAAATGACAGAGGTGGAGTGACCTACACCCACTCAAGATCTCTCCCTCAACAGAGACATCTGATTAGACGTGTGTTTAAACACAAAGTCGAGACCTGCACAGTTCCCTGTAATCTTCTATTTCAAGCTGAGTATCAATGAGGCAGCAAATTTTATCAGGAAGAGATTATTTTTTCTCCTGTTATCATCTATCCTGACACTATAATGTCAGCAGTTAAAGCATAACTTCAAACTCTGCAATCTCTACTACAAAAGGTTGAGGGAAAACATTGTTCGTTGGGCTGGGCAGAGTATATGTGTATTTCTGTTTGTAAAAGCTCTAACAACTGAACTTTGAAAGCTGTTGGACTGTTGTAAGTAAGACAACATAAGCATACAGCTGAACTGAGACACAGGCACAGGACCACAACATAGCTTCTCTTCCCAAGTATTTTCAAGCAGTCAGTTGCAGTCTGTGTTACAGCACTATTTACAAAATGAGGAAAGTACAATTCTACTAAATTTGATGTACAGGATAGGCAGCCTCACAAGTCCTTCAAAGATAAAAATTCATAGCTGGTTTCATCTCAATGAACTGCAACACGGCCTCAGAATAATACGCGGTTTTATGTATCATGAATGTTGCATAATGAAAGCATCTCAGCAAATTGGCTGTGGGGTGGTATAAAGTTTGGGAGCTGAATTTGAGAGATGTCAAGCACCCATTACCTATTCTTGAAGGTAGTGCATTCGGCATGCCTCGGAATTAACCCTTAGGAATAGCAACTCTCCAAATGCACAGCAAAGATTGACATTATTGAGGCAACTGGTCAAATTTTACCAGCTTAAAGGGCCACATCTGTAGCTCATTAAAAAGGACAAATGAAAAAGAAAAAGCTTAACTAGCAAAATATATCCAAACCAGTTTCATCCCCAAGGACCGGAGAAGAAATTAAATGAGACATATGCTAGTCATATTGCTTCACACGTGGTTGGAAGGTACTCAGAAACCACAATGACAGCAATATCAAAACCTGAACAGAACAAAAGAGACAGCTGAACATCTCCAGGGAGCATTACAGCACTGCCTACGCCCAACGTCAAAATAAATAAATAAATAATATTCTGAACTGACTACACGTATCAGAAATTGAACAAAAGATCAATTCTGCTTTCAAACAATAAAACTAGGAAATCCCTTAATTCTGCACCCCCGCCTTAGGTGTTGACATATTTTTATAATATACTGATTTACTCGCACACGTTGCCCTCATAAATGCCAGGCTTTGACCTCTTGATCACTTGAGCTACTTCAGGATTTCTGAAAGCCATAACCAATGGTTACAGTCAGGGTAGTGGCTGTCACTTGGGATCTCCGCACTAATGTCAGCTCCCAGTGTTTCACTATATGAATTTTCCATTCTCAGAAAGCATGAGTTATATTGACAGCTACTGCTTTAGCACCTACGGGTACCAGCAAGAAGCGCAGGAGCAGCTGGGTCAAAAGGAGACAGCCAAACAGCAGTCGCTGCTCAGTTTAGATGTCTGAGAAGACTCCTGATACAATTTGCAAAGGAAAAACAACCGGACTTGCCAATTTGGCTTTAGGGGAACCTTGAACCAAACCTCACTCCCTGCGACCTCACTTGCTGGGACTTGCAAATCTTCGATGTTCACAAAGACAAAAGATGGAAGGTAATGACTTTGTTCTCACTGCAATGAAATCTTCACGAGATGCGACTTCAGCCCAGTTTGGCTACGAAAGTCCAAGAGGAGGAACCTCAGAGGCAGGGAGATGGAGGAATGACATTACTGACAGGGGATATTGCTGGTCTACAAGAAGAAATCTAAAATACTTCAGCAAACACATCACAGAAGCTTGTATGAAAGCCAAGGAAAAGTGCATAAAGAAAAGCCATTGCATTGCTCATAGGGGTTAAATTACTAAATGACTGATTAGATATCCATGCAAAACAATCCAAAAGGCCATCATTTTTAAAGCATCTCAGTCCACATCACCGTGCAGAAAACACAATCAAATGCATACGCCAGATGGCAGATCAAAGTCCCAGCCTGATGAACAGCACTGAGGTTAAGCAATGTCCAACAGAACTGACGTTCTCACAAAGGGAACAGGACAGGGAAAAAAAGAGAACAAAAATACCAAGAAACACCAATCATCTCCTCTTTGCAAAAGAAGACTTGCAAAACACTTTAAAGAATTCTGACTGTTTAAAAGGGAAGAAACACAGCATATAAAAATCGTAACATTGGCACTAAGTGAAATATAACTAAATGTAGGAATACACTGTAGGGAGAGGTATCATTATCAGACTGATGGAAAATGACGAACTTCAAGGTCACAGGTCTTCCTTAAAGCCTAAAACTGAAGCTATAAATTAAGCTAAATACAGATTAAGAACACTACTTATTCTGATCTAGTTTAAGAGAAAAGTGCTTGTGGAACACGAGGAGGAGGAGGAAGACCCACAATTACTGTCCATGTATCTGGGATGAATGAGGAAACTGGGGAGCATGGTGGGAAAATCCTACTGTGACATAAACCCTATCATCTTTACTGCAACTAAAAATCAGAGATTTAGTGGAGTTACAAGTTTTCATTTACAGATTTGTTTCATTGCTCTCCTGTGAGGTTTATTACTCAGAGGAGTAAGATGGTGGGGATGCTTGGTGAAAAATGTTCTCCCACTAGTAAATGGGTATTTCTATCCTCTACAAGTGACTTCAGAGTTGTTCAGTTGTTTGCTCACATCCACACCAGTGGATGGTACAAAAGCATCTGGTACAACAAATAAAATATATTGCAGTACAGGACATGTCTGAATTCAGTGATTTTGATGGTTCTACTGAAATCAGGAAGTTTTGGTAGTGATTGCCATATGTTTCGCAAATTTTGAATTTGCCTATTTGGCATGTCTATTAACACTCAAGCCTCTGCAGAAAAATTGCTTACAGTAGTAATTGTTAGTAACACTGAGGGTGTTGACTGAAGTGTAGGAGGAGCTCCCACTTCATATCTAAGGAAAGGGTTAGGAGCTATATTGTCTTAACTTATCAGCTGGTTTTAACAGGAGGTATTACCTCTCCTGCCAACCTAGCCCTGCTTATGGTCTTTGGCCGGCATACTCAGAAGAGCACAGAAGATCGCAAAGATCAGTAAAGCTGGGAGAAAAGATACCATAAAACTCTTGAAACTCCAAAATATGTATCTCAGCATCATGATAGAACAATGCGAGTAGAAACACTGCTACAGGCAAGTGAGACAGACAGACAGAGGTCTGTCCCCGTTGGTAAGAGCCAGACCCAAAGGCTGCTGCTTCCATAGAGTCATTTCACTGCCTTCTGCCCGCATTAATGTAGACCCTTAAGGTCATTCGCAGAGGACACACAAATTTGTCTTCCAGAGGGAGTGAACGGGAACAGCAAACTGGAGGCAGAGGTTAAAGAAAGCATTTGTTAACAGCACTTTTTACAAATGGGAATTTTGCCTGTCTTGACACGTTGCATGTGAGCTGAAACACGGCTCACTAGGTGGGAGCTGCCGGGGGCAGCAGGAGCTTGTTCACTGGGCTCCTTAGGAAGCGTCACGAGCCCCACGAAAATGGATCCAAGCGCCAGAGCAGGTGACTGCAGGGCTCTCTGCCCTCTGCAGCGTATCCCGGCCCCCGCTCCCCTGCGCATCAGCCAAGATGTCCGTTTCCGTGCTGTGGGGAAAGAGCAAGGCAGCAGCTATTTTTTCTTGAGATGAAAACGCCGACTAATACATCCCAGACTCTTCCATGCAAAACAGTGGACTACTCCACAGCAGCAACTAACTGCAGATTAGCTCTTATACATTATATGGGGAAAAAGGTTGTTCCACTCTCCAGTATCACATTCTTATTATTAATTTGTACTATAGAAATGCATAGAAACCCTGAGCACAATCTGTGTGAGGGCTTTGCTGTACTGGGCATTTTACACCTATATCGTAAGAGTCAATCTTTGAAGGCAGAAGCTGTTTTCAGGGCATTCCCCAAGAACAGGAAGATAAAATGAGCAATCACTGTGTCTGTTTTGCAGTTGGAGGCACAGGCGTTCCCCTGCCAGCTCTTGAACAAGCAGCCGTTTTGTCACAGCACCGTGACAGGCAAGACCATGCAGCCCCTTATGTCAGGGCACTAGCACAGCTACAGAGCCTCCAGCACTCAAGTGAGCATCTCCGCACAGCTCTGAGTAGGGACAGGAACAAATGCCACATTTCTGGGCGCTGGCTACGCAACTGGTAGCACGGCGCTGCACTGAGCAGCAGCTGTGTGGCCCAGAGGACATGTTTAAGGTCACAAAACTGACCAAAAGTTGCTCTCAAATTTTCAAAGTCCTACCTCTGGAGGTGTCAGATGTCCTACAAGGCAGGAAAAAGAATACAAGGAGGGGATGTGGAGAGAGACAGGACCGTCCCTTGCAGCAGCTTCCTGCAGCTAAATTAGGTTAAGCAGAACATGAAACCACACTGCCAGCCACCCTTGAGGAGTCCTGTGGCTGTGTGAAGCACACACTGTCAAGTAAAGGAGAACAGGAACGACAGCTAGAAAGAAAAATGGAGAGTGATAAGAGAAGCTAACAGCAGCTCTAGCAACTGCCTGAGGACACACAGGGAAATTTAATGTATTAAAATAACACTTTCAAATAATGGTCTAGTTAATTGATGCTAAATTACAGCTGAATGCCTGTAGAAGTACTTATGACATCTGCACTAATACCATTTCAGTTCATCAGGATTAATATTATTCTAATACATGCCAAAGGAATAAGTATTGGTACTTTAAAGCCTTTAAAGTGATGTTTTGAAATAGTTTAGCTTTCTTATCCCCCTTCTCCTTCCTCTCAGCCTTCACAAAAGCTCGTTTGCAAAACTTATTAAAAATAGAGGTGTTTTCACAAATCTCATCCATGAGATATCACTCTTATTATGCTACTTTCTACACCTGAAGACTGGAGGAACACTTCAGTTCTTGCAACCACCAGAAAAAGAGGTGGCCCTGGTGCAAAAATAGCACCCTGTTAAGAAAACATGCCCAAAAAGAAAAAGAAGGTATGATCACACCTCTCCACTCCCCATAAACAAGAACAAAACCTGAAATATTACCTATTGGCCAAGCTACAACGGCAGTAGTAAAAACACCCCAAAACTTCACTCTTCTGTTCACATACAACTAGGGTTCAATGCCTCCTTCCCACTCTGCTCAAGGACACCTGGGAAACAGTGGGCTGGAAGAGAGAGGCGGGTGGGGAAGGACGGTGACTCTACCAGCCCTCCCCTTCTCGTGGTTGACAGGGCCCACATGCGTGTAAGCTCACTTAGCTCGCAGGCAGCAAAAGCAATTGCACAGCAGTTTTGATGGCTTGGCCAAAGGAATTGCTTTCCAGCACTCCTGACCGAAGCGCCTTCCAGAGCGGCCAATATTTCAGCTCTGAGAGCCACATGCTGGGTTGCAGGTGTTAACTCACAGGCTCTCTGCTGTTATCAGTCTCAAGTGTTGTTTTTCAAGCAGTGACACACAAGGAGTTCTATCTAAAATCTCATTAAAATTTAACAGGATTTGGCGCCCTTAGCTTTCTGCTTCAGAAGTGAAGTCTCCAGCCTACATAGTCAATGTTTTTATTTTCATATATCACATTGCTTCTCTCACAGTACCACATGCTAGCAGAATAATTCAGTAGCTGAAAATCAGCCTTTTGTACCTTCTACCATTCACCACCTTTCACATTCTTCCTTTTGCTAATCACTAAAGAGGGTTTCTTTTTCCATCCTGTGTGTTTATTTTTATGTCAGGGATATCCTGTCCTCACAGCCCACCTTCTCCTCCAGTGAGCCTTCCAGTATCAAAGCAATACTGGAAGAAGATCAGGAAGAAGAGGACAAATCATTAATGAATGGAAAACCTTGACCAACGAGAGAATATTAAGGTCGATTTGGCATTCCTTAAAATTACCCTGTTTAGGACAGCTGTGCAGGCAGGAATATTCAGGATTAGACAGTATCAAACTCATTACAGCCAACACCAAGAGTCCTGTTGACCTTGACTGGCTTGGGGCTAGATACTGAAAGAATCACCTTCTCAGGGGTTCAGGATTTGAGTAAGCAACAGCTAAAGGGAGCACTACTATGTAAAAAAGTACTTGCTGGATATAAAAAAAACCCAACAAAGCAGAAAAAAATCCCACACCAACCACAAAACAACCTCCCCATGCCCAAACTCACTCCCCAACTTGGATGTACCCTGTTTAGGTGTCCCGTATGCCAGCCACTGTGATATGGCAAGTACAGATACAATTGTCAGAAAAGTGGAAAATGAGAAAAGGCTAGGACATGTCCAGTGATGTCAAGACTGACATTTAAAGGCTATTCCACAGCCTGATACAAGACAGAGATGATAATCTTCTTTAAAACTAAGCCAGAAAAGATGCAAACCTATAGTAATATTGCAGTCCCAACAAGACCTTTGATTCTCAGGGAACGTGGTCTATCAGCTAGGATCTTGCTTTATAACTGAGGAACAGCAGTCCAAATTTCAGCTGTGCCACCAACCAAATAAGTTACCTGGGAAAGTCCCCCTGACCCATCTATAACTCTCCTTCCACTGACATGTTATGCGCCAACATAATTTTAATGGAAACACTAGTGTTTGTCCAGTAAATAACATGCCTGCTATTGTGGTGTAGGAGACTAGAGAAAGATGCTAAAAGCAGGTGACAAATTATGTCACCAAATAGATGTGGCATAAACACAAACATGATGGCATGAGGCATTGTAAAATTTTGGGAGTTTTACTACAGTAGGGCAACTCTAACTCAGCAGTGGCTGTTCCGCTTGTAAGTAATGTGCTATTGTCAAAACTGTGGCAATAAACACCCCTCCCTGCTTCTTAACACCCATAACCATCACATGCCCTTTCTCCCCTGCCTTTTTCTGCATATAGGCAGATATATTTTACCATCACGGAAAAGAGTGGTTAAAAACACTTCATGAGAAACTAATAAATAAAAGTGGGCCTGAAAGATGCCTCAAATGAGACTGACAGTACAATGAATCACACAAAGCATATGTGCTACAGAGTGATGAAAGGCAGGGAGACACACAACTGCTGTGTTAAGGTTTAAGGTGCTGCTATTTAAGGTTTAAGGCCCGAAAGCAGCATTGTGACCGCTAGTGCGCAGAACCACCCGCACATGCTCAAGGCTGGTACGCCCTTCCAAGCAGGGCAAGACACCCTCCCTTCAATGGCAGCATGCAGATGCCAGGGAGGGGGACGTGGCCACCAATCCCACTGTCCCTCTGTCCAAGACTTAAAGAGAAAACTTAGTTATATTAAAAAAAAAAAAGTCCAGTTCTGGAGCCTTGAGCTTCAGTTCTTTCTTCGTATAATTCCATTCCAGTCAGATTTATACCCCTAAATATTATGAAAAATACATTTAACTAGGAACAAGACAGTGCACCAAAGCTTTCAAAATTTTTCTCTCTCAGATCATTTTGTTTTCTTCTTCCTGTGGAGATTGTTATTTAGCCATTATAAAGCACTTCTGTGACACATGCACAACAACTGAGTCCCTTCCATCTTAATCAGTGAAAAGAGTAATGAATATTAGCTAGGCAATGCATTAGAAGCAGGATCCTAAAAGCCAGCTATCAGCAGGCTGATACATTGCACCCTAAAAAACCTGTAGCTGTTCTGCTGGCCGCAGACGTGTAGCCAGCAAGATGCACATACAGGAACCCAGGCTCGTGCTCCGCAGGCTCACCACCGCCACTTGCTCAGAAATTGTAATGGATGCATCTTAATGCCAGGAAAAGCTGTGGCATCAAACATGGAGATCATGGAAATACAGTGTCATGCCATGTTCATTTACACATATTCATGATATTTTCCAGTCCTGTTGTTTCTCAGCAGGCCCAAAAGCTGAGCTCTGGGACTAAATGCAAAAAGTTAATACCTAAGATTGAGCGTTAGGCAGGCAGGAGTGTAACCCATGTCATTCTATCTAGGCTGTGAGCTAAATGAAGATCAAAGGAAAGAAAAACAAATACCCTTTCTAGCAAAATCCCAAATTGATTAAGGACTTTAAGGAGACAAAGTATTAGAAAGGACTCCTTCCTTCCAAGATAAAGACACAAACATAGCAAGCCCTGATAGATATGCTTGCCCAAAATATTTTTCTTCTGGTTGCACCTAAGTGGCAGGAATGTCAGGGTGCTGGTGGGCCGCAATTCCCCAAAGCCCTGCCCAGGGTACACCGTTGTTCTGAAGTCTGAAGCATTTGGATGAAAAGTTTAAAAAACTCAAACATCCAATGGAATTGATTTATGATTAAAGGAAGGATTAAATGCTGAATCTGGGGCAATCAATAGCCTTGCGAACACTTACAGCAAGATTTCCTGCTCCAGCAGGCCCCCTTTTCTTTACTTTGAGACCACTGTCCTCAGCAGTGGAAAGATGATCTTTTGAAGATAATGTCTGTCTTTGTTTCCCCACACACACCATTCCTCAGCACTGCTGCACTACAGCATAGTGCCTGCAATGCCGCTGCCAGCCAGGCAACAAACCCTGCAGGATGCTCATTTCCCATTGATACCCCTGTGCCTTATCACCCTTACGTGAAGGGCCTGGAGAACAAGTCTGATGAGGAGCGGCTGAGGGAACTGGGGCTGTTTAGCCTGGAGAAGAGGAGGCTGAGGGGAGACCTCATCGCCCTCTACAACTACCTGAAAGGAGGTTGTAGCGAGGTGGGGGTCGGTCTCTTCTCCCAAGTAACAAGTGATAGGACGAGAGGAAATGGCCTCAAGTTGTGCCAGGGGAGATTTGGAGTCGCCATCCCTGGAGATATTTAAAAGACACGTAGATGCGGTGCTTAGGGAGATGGTTTAGTGGTGGACTTGGCAGTGCTAGGTGAACAGTTGGACTTGATGATCTTAAACGTCTTTTCCAACCTAAACGATTCTATGATTCTATGAATCTATGAAGCATGTTTACAGACAGTGACACGGGATGTGGCTAGCCCCACTATTATTTTTAACTTATCAGAATCCATAATAACAGCAATTAGCCCCCATTAAGCAAAAGATTTGCATGCTTAACACTTCACAGCAACAGATTTTATTTCTTCTCTTGTCATGAAGTATTTTTATTAGCCAGATGGATCATGAAATTATTACAAAAACTGGGATGTAAACTCTCTAAAAGTACCTAAAGTAATTGACACTGATTTATAAACATTCAGGATTAGAGAACAAATACTTAATTCTCCCCTAGTCCCTCAGCCAGCACTGCTTGGTGTTCAACATACAGGAATATAGATTAACTGGGCTGGAGTTAATAGCATTTGAAGGACAGAGCTGATCAGTCATGCATAGCACCATGATATGCAATATGCTTCCACCACTGATTTACTGTAACCTGTGGGATAAGGACAAATTCAAGAGACTGCCACTTTCCTGTTCCGTTCCCAGCTTTCCCATAAACTCACACACACTGAGATTAAAGATATCGAACCTTTAAAAAGGATCAAACGGGACACCTTATAAACCTATAAACCAGTGCACTACATCAGGATTAAGTGCCAAAACTTATATCACCTACATACTATTTCTGTTGAGTTTCATGAGAACTGATTTCTATTCCCCGCCCTGCCAATAACTTGCTTTATGACTTGGGGTAAGGCACATCTTGGCACTTCTGTGTCCCTTGTCATCCTTACCCACCTCCTCTGCTCTGCAGGTAGGGCCTGGACTGCCTCTTTCGCTGCAGCAGAACCACATGCTGCACCACTCACTTTGAACAAGGCCACCAAGTGCTGTTGTAATACAAACAATTAATAATAATACAAGCCAACATCTGGTACTATTAACCTCCGTTTCAAGCTATGTGTCAGCATGAAGTGCACTGCTTTGGGTGTTAGAAGGAATTAGTGCAATTTTCTGAAAAGCTCCTAGGTACAACTCACTGAGCCAAGAAATTGTTATCTTCTCCTCTCCTAGCCAGTGGTGCCCTTCTGTTCCTGCCTGTTACGTGACAGCTTTAAAACCAAAACCTCTTCTGTGTAAAGGAAGGCCTTATTTGCTTCAGTGCTGTTTTTTTTAGGATTAAAGGTGCCATTGAGAAGAAAAAGAGTCTGTCTAAAACCTGATTTCAGGCGAAGCACAGAAGAACTGCCACCCTGTTGCATTATCACACAAGCACGGAGTGATTACTACAAGCACGAATATGGCTATAGCCAGCTGGGCAAACCCAGAACAGCAGGCTGATCAAGTCTGCTAAAGCAGGAGTTCACTAACATGTTACATCCAGCTGCAAAAAACCAGGAGGGCAGGAGAGGAAAAGTTATGCAAAGACAATGAATGCACTGCACTCTTACCTGTCTGTCACTCCAATTCATCTAAGCATTGGATGGAGCAGAGTCTCAGAAGGGAAAAAACCTAAATCAAATACTGTTGTCTTCTGCAGGGAGCAAACTTGTTTTCCTGGAGCAGCTGTGCACCAGCATCATCAAGAGTTAGCGCTTCATTTAGCACAATCACCAGTTCAGGTGTTTTACAGCATGACCTTTGTCCACAGCACTAACTCCAGGTCTCCTGCACCTATTCTTTTCCCTTAAGAAGTCCACTTTGCCCTCAGGTAAGCTAATATATATCAGAACCACTTTTCACAGCACCTTCCCCAAAATAATCAGATCTTGGACTTACATGGCACTTCAACTCTCAAAACCCATCTCGGTGTTTTATGAATTTAACAAGATAAAATACACATTCTCTTTCCAGGTCACTTCATCCGACACTGAGGTGCAGGCAACTCAGGGATGAAATGCTGCTGCAGTTTAATAGTTCGCTACAAGTTTTATAGTGGCAAGAAAATACCATCCTGTGCACAAGAATTCCGATTCTTGAAACTGGGAGTTAGCCACGCATAAGGGAAAAAAAACCCCAAACAACCCACAACTCACTTGTTTTGTGCCTGACACCTAGTTTTTTCATTCAATGCTCCCCAACTCACGTACGGGAAGAGAGAGAACAGTTGTTTGCTGTATCCTTCCTGCCAGACTTTGAACTTGATCTCTAATATTATTTTGTGCTTACATGTATGTGCTACTATCACAGCTGCATACTGTCACCTAATTACTAGCAGTGAAACTACCTTTAAACAGAGCCTATCACTAGAGGCCCTTTGAAAGGCCACCAACTCTTCTCCATCCACACCAAACAGTTTTAGAAATGCAGAATGTTTTAGAGGTGCAGAAAAATGTTTTAAGTATCAGAGCAGAATTACGTGTTTTGTAAAGTGTTTTCTCCTCCACTGACTTACTGTCAGCGGTAGCTGGCAAATCAACTTCTGGACATACGCAGGAAGCTCCTGTTTGCTCAGTGGAAGTTGGGTCATTGTTTTCAATGCAAAACATGTTTCTCCTTCTCCCAGCTCACCTCTCACTACTCTCTATGCTGTCCCTTCAGATTACTTTAACATTATTCATAAAAAAGCATCCCCCATCACCTACCTCTGCTGCCTGGAACAGCCCTCTTATCCGTCAGCCACATCAATCCTCCCACTGCTTCCAAACTGTCTTAAAAACCTCTCTTGTCACTTCTTAGCTCTCTTGGTTTCTTTTCTCCTCTGCGATTTTGATGTGGTCATTCAACTTAATGGAAATTTCCCCCAGAAAACTGGGTATGTGCCACCGGTTACCTTTTTCACATGATCCAATGAATAGAGTTGGATTTAAAATAAAGCTATTTTATTTATGAGCTGCAAGCACTAATTCCTAACATTTGTTCCAAGAATTCAAAGTAAAACACCTCTCTACTGCTTTGTGTAGTTGCCATTAATGCTAGTGGATGTAACATACAACCAGTGAGGAGAGATTGCTCTTGGTTGTAAAGAAAGAACTTGGGTAGATGTTTTAGAGCAAGACAGTCAGTCTATTTAACTCCAAGTCTGTTTAGTGGCTCAAGGCACGACAGAGTACTCAGCAAAAGGATTCCCCCTGTGCAGTTTCAGGCAATTTGGGACTGGACGCCGAAGCTGTACTTCTTTACTGCAGTGAATAAGTTTCTTTCTCGGAGATGGAATAAGGGTCTTCAGAGGTCAGACTGGAGGTAAATAACAGAAACCTTTTTATATGCTGCTACATGGAGCCTCTGGATAAATACCTCAGGGAACCTTCTCCAAACCAAAGAGGTTAGATTGCTCTATGTGGGTAGAGATGCAGCAATTTCAGGACTTCAAAAGCCAATATGCCTGGGAGACCAAATTTATACTTGCATTTAAATTACTGTGCAAGCCACATTATACACAACATATGCGGGAACCTAATGAAAAAAGATTTCCATGTTACTCTTCATTCTCACGGGTAGGAAAGTAAGTCAAGCTGCAAGCATTACAGATTAAGTACAGGATGAAGATACATTACCATCACTTGCATAAATATTTACCCTGACAAATTTTAAGGCTCCATTAGGACGCTAATCTCCTTATGTAAGTGACGGAGACAGATCAGAACCTGGAGAGTAAGAATATCCAAAACCAGGTTGGCCTGTGTAAAATACCTGAAATTGGCCTTGGGAATACCTCTCTGTGTATTGTATGACATTTTGCAGGAACTGCATTAAGTCCCATCAGCTCCAGATCAGCTTTCCGAAGTCCCACTCTGACTGCCAGGACCACCCTGCAGTTTCACTTTCTCTGATAAGGCAGAAGTTCCACATGCAGAAGTTTATTTTGGCCACCCACCTCCAGCATTATTGCAAAAGGAAATGAGCTAATACTTGCTCAATATTTCAAGTATTCTCTAGGTGTATCATCATTTGGTTAAACACTAAAAATTTCCAAAGCTCAACTTGTGTAGGTGGAAAGGGCAGATGTATCACTTACTAGTCCTCTTCAACTCCAAGCCCTATGGAGAAGCCTGGAAATGCAAGCTCATCGTTCAGCCATTTGCTCTCAGATTCAGCCTGGATATTTGACATGAAGGCCTTATAGACTTGGTATTTACCACCTAAGCAATAGCCCATAAAGCCTACTGAATGGCAGGGGGAAATTCCCATGAAAATTCAGGGCCTCCCACCTTCAGGTGAGTGACTTCCTTCTAGTTGGCAATGAAGATGATAAAAACTTCTGCAAGTTTAAGAAACACAAACTTGTGGATTCTGCTTAATCAACAATGAAATTTACTGTACAGGTCCACAGCATAGAGGGCAATAGAAACTGGAGGCCAGATGTGTGAGGCACAGATTCCTGCATACAAGGAATTCATGGTCACAGACCATGGCTAGCCCTAATTTATAGATTAAAAGGAGATGGGATGAGGGACAAGGTAGCAATGAATGCTGGTATCTGTATAAGGACATGCTCTGAGGGCTCACAATCATCAGTACTAGTTACTTCAATTGAAGCAAACAGAAACATCTCTCACTCTGTAGCGTCACTGCCTTAGCACGCTCCCTTCAGCTAGGTGTCTGGTTTCAAAGGGGGGCCGTGAAGAAGGCCAAACGGGATGTGCACGTAGTGCATTACCACATATCTGTACCAGCATCCTGGTGCAGTTACCGCCAGCCTCTGGAACTGAAGTTGGGTATTTGCTGCGCACTTTCATACTGGTCATGAACTTGATGAGTGGTATGTGCTGCAAAGCATCTTGTTATATTCTAATGAAGGATGCCAGGAAAAACAAATGATAGAGAAGTAATAGCGCCTCCTAAAATGAAAATCTGGAAAGCGTCCAGAGAGATCTATGTAAATTGTATATTTTAACCACAGGATTTCTGCAATAGTTTTCTATTAACCATCAATCACTAGTTTTAAATCTAGTGAGCCTTCATTATAAACCAGAAACAGAAACGGCTGCAGTGGTCTTCCACACTAAATATATTACACCCTTATGCTGCAATTTACCTTTCTCTAAATAATGCTATTTCTCCCTATGCTTAATATAAAGAATACTGCAAAGACAGCAATACTGTTATTTATTTGCAAGGGGAATGGAAAGGTTAAAGGCAAACACTATATAAACAGTTATTATTTATAGACCACAATAGTGCGCCTTCTACAGTGGAAATGCAGAAGAAGATACTGTCTATTCCCGAGAGAGATTTCATTTTAACTGAAGCAGAAACAATACCGAACAGTCATAAACGGTACATACAGTGGAGGAACACATTTTGAGCTGCCCTTATTTCTATACAGTTATGTACAGTGATTATGTCTAGACTTACAACCTCTCATATTTTGTATCTATGTCTGTGTACAGTGCTTTAAAGTTCAGTGCCTTGTGGAAGAAGTGCATTTTAAAAGGAAGGCTGTATGCAACTCGGTACTGCCAACTTGAATTTAATTAGGTGCTGTTTTTCAGGTGAAAGAGGCACTAGCAAAGTCTAACACCCAATTTAAGAACTCTTTCAAATCCCCTACTTATAAAAACAAGGAAGGTATGCAAAAAGGTCGAAGAGCATTAGGAGGCTACAGGAGTTAATGCCTTAAAAATCTGTAAATTCAGGCCAGATTCTAACAGCCATGTACCAATCAGGGCCAGGAGTATCTGTGCAGGAAAACGTGTGCACTTCATCTCCTTCAGTCCTGAAAGTAATGCATATGGAGTAAACCAGCTAATTCAATAACTAATAAGACCGGGATTTTCTTAGGTGTCTTTGGAAGTTAGGTGCCAAAATCCCACTCCAAGTTATGTGGTTGAAACAAGGGGATGCAATGTGGAACCACTTGCATTTGTGGAGCTATTCCTCCAAGTTTTACAGGTATGTCTTCAAGTGCAACAATTAATAGCTGCATCAAATAGGTGCAACATAAGTATTTTCACAGCACAAACATCTCTTCTGGTATTATCTTCCATTCAGAGCAACTTCAGGTTATTTCTTGCATTATAAAAATGCAAACTAAGCAATCTCACACAGTTTTGTTGAGTAGTCCTGTTGAGATATAGGGTTCTTACCAAGTTTCTTCTTGGTATTTTTCTGTGATTTAGGATGTGTCCAGGCCTAAGATAAAAACAACCATAGTTATGCAGTTCCATTAGCAATGAAAGGCACTAAAAGAAGAGACAAACCTCATAAGTAATAACCCCAAAACTGTCCAAAGACAGCACAGGACACAGTTACAAAAAGCACAGTTTGGATCTGAGCTCCTTGCTTACAATGATTTAGCTACCTCCTCCAAAAACCAAGGCAATTCTGCAAATGCAAAAAGGTAAAAATAATATCCTCCTCTGAGTATCATTGCTGAGGTACTGGACTGTTGCCACTTGTTTCAGTAGCTGAAAAAGAAATGCAGGTTCGCTGACCTTTTCTCTTTTGTTGGTACAGAACATTCACATCCAAAATTACAAGAACACCTCTGGAAAATCTCCAAACCCAAGCAGCTTAAAGAAAAAATAATGGGCAAATCTTGGGCAACATTTCTGAATGCGGGGATTCTAAAGGTGGTGTAGGATTGCTGGGCTCTGCTGTCCAAAAGATAAATAGGATTAGCACGAGGAACAGAAAAGTATCAGCCGGTGGACCTCCATATGCATCACTGAATATGGTACGTTTGAAAGATGATCCCATGCTCACCCATTGCCACCTTCTAGGCATGCACTTAAATATCACAAGAAATCCTGCAGCTTTTCTAAGCCACAGCACCAGCCACACAATACTTGGTGGTCTGGGGGGAAATCATCTTTTTCCTCACAGCCACCCCAGCTCGCTTTGTCTGCGCAGCACTCAGCTCTTTGTGCTGTACGCAACCCCCCACACGACTGGGAGCATATGGAGTACTACCAAGAAGGATTTGGTTTATTATTATTACTGGCCTAAGATCTAGGAGCTCCAGTATAAACCCGAATCTCACTGCACATATGCCAAGGCGCACAGGACAGACGTGGCGCTCTGCCCCAAGGACGCTGCTCGTGAGCCGCAGTGGCTCCTGTTACAGCCAAGCTCTGCTGTGTTACGCGATTAGGAGACCTGGGCATAACTTCAAAAGCTACAGCAGTAATGAATCATGACACCAGTTACTCATATCTTGTTGTAATGTTTAGGAAAATGATCAGATGTATTTATACGTCCAATATACAGAAATTGCCACCTCCTTCACACCGGGCTAAAGCTACAGCTGCTACTTGCCTCAAGTAGACAAAATATAAAAAGACTGGAAGGATGACGAGAAGCAGAGGAAGCAACCAAAGAACATGACCTGGCTCCTGTGCATTCCACGACCATCCTCAGGTACAGTGAAAGTGGAGCTATTTAAAACAGCAAGAAAAAGAAAATCCAACACTGCAATTCTCTACTCAGGTCTTCAACTCTGGGCTGACGTCTGCAGTCAGAGGACTTTGATAAGGATTATGAGGAATCAGTTTGTATGTTGCCGAATACATCTGGTTTTAAAGAGACTGAAAATAAATGTACATGGACTTCATGACCTCCCTATGAACTACTGAATTTGAGATGAGGACAACCCCACCGAAGCAAATGGGATTTCCAAGGTAAGAGAGCATTAGCTCATGATGAAGTGAGACAGTGTGAAGAGTAACTGGGTCCAGCAAGTCTCCCAAGGCCTGACCACACAATTAATCTCTAACAAGTATTTTTTGTTTCTATACTTAATACCTGTATCATGCCATTGACTTGGCTTTGTTCAGCTGACCATGTTTGAAGTCCGGTTCTCCCCAGCTATCACATGTTCATCTTTTCCCAAGCATCATGATGTAAATCAGCACCAAACAAAAAACAACCAAAAAACACAACCAACCAATCAGACAAAAAAAAATTGCTGTGCAAACTGAAATGAGCACTGGGTTGAAGGCTGAGCAGAACCAGCCCTTTATTCTCCTTCTCCTTCCTGTCTTTCACGGACATAACTATTAGTTAAAACCCACATACGCCTCCCCTCCAAATCATGCGATTTTCTCGTGTACATGGATTTTAGTCAGAAAGCAGACAGATAAAAATGCCACACCAAACAAATTCACCAGCAGCAGCGATGTTCTGGTGCCGCCTCTCGCAGAGAGCTTTCAGCTATCCAAAGTTTAAATTAGCTTTCTGAGAGGACACAAAAGCCAGACCTCAGGTAATTACATACTCATCTCTCCCCTGGGCTCAATATTTATTTATTTTAGGACGTCTAACAGCTCTCTTGGGCTTGCTCTACAACTCAGGAAAAATGATTGCTTATTCCCTGAACCTACAAACTCTATTCTGTGTAAATTTTACACCCGGAGCTATGCAGGGTGATTAAAAAAGGCAGAGTTTATCAAACTTTCTGAAAGCTTGATTTGCTTCATGGCTCATCTGTCTTCATAAAACCCACTGAAGGCTGAAACAATGGGTAAAATTTCACGATCAGCACTTAAGTAAGAAAGAGAATGTGTATGCAACCACTTAACTTTATTGATTTTGATTTTTGTCTTGTTTTCTTTTCATAATAATTGGTAAGGGTTATTTGTTTTGTTCTGCTTTTTTAAACAAACCACTTCATGAGGCTATTAATAGTAATTCGCAGCCCATTGTACTTCGAATCTTTTTGCAAACTCTCAAAGGGGACACAATCCACAGTTTGAAATGGGGACATTCTTCCTGGCCTTAAAATCTATGATACTGGTGCTTCAATTTACACACGCGAACCATTCCCCTGAAACACCCAGCAGCTTGTGTCTTCTGGGCTTCAGAGCTCCCCTCATTATCAGAAAGACCTTCTATCCCACGTATTATCACCATGAGAGAAGTCCATGTGTAAAAGCAGATGTTTTCCCACCAAGGTGCTGCCCTGGAGGTCCATTTAAAAAACATTATAGTGGATACACGAACATATGGAAACATACAGTTTTGTGTTTGGGTTTTTTTTTTTTTTTTTAAAGGGGTTTTATAATCAGCAGCTGGAACCAACTCAATGACTAGGCTAACTGAAGGGGATATCCCATTAAGGTACATGACAAACTGAGCATTTGTGTTGATTAAGATCTGCTTTTCTCACGCTCTAGGAAAATGCGGTATATTATCTCTTCGTCTGTAATTTGAGGGTAACTGAAATGAGGATTATGTGAGGCTGACAAGGACCTTTGTCCCCCTCCTTTCTCTGCAGGCTGCATGTGCGTTTTTTACCACCGTTCCCAACACTTCTCTCCACTGCAGATGGAGAACAGCAAGGTCTATACAAAGCCACCTTTCCAGGAGGAGCAGAGAGACGTAATTTGCCTTTAGTCCAAGCAGTAGGTCACCAGGAGGCTGGCAGCCAAGCTTCGGACTGCAGCTTTAATGTGTGCCACACACAATACAGTACCAATGGGGAACACAACCCTTTACCTGCAGCCTTCCCTTCCAACCCACCGGCCTGACTCCTCTCCTGTCCTCACATCAACAACGCAAAACGACCAGAGACACCGTAGCTACACGGCATGTTTGGAAGGAATTCGCCTACTTGCTTACAAGACTGTTCAGCACACTGCAACGCCTCCACCGCTTTGCTACCCTGGAGACTTGATAAAGGCCATCCGCACAACTTATCTTTCGAAGGCGTTTCATCAGAGCAACAAACACCCCAGCACAGCTGAGAGGTGCGCTGGCTGTTCAGCCAAGCCACAGCTAGAAGAGGCGTGCGACACACAAAAACGCTACAGCCACCTGCCCCAGAGAGCGGATGATGCCCCAGCGGAACAGCCATGCGTGGCTCAGGCTCTCACGTTGTCTTTGCTACTTCCACCCCGGAGAGGGCTTTACTGACAAAATGCTCATGCTCTGCCAGTGTCCTAGCCCTGGCCAGCCACACAGCCTAGATTCTGATGATATTGTCAGCAAAAAAATCATTGTATCTATTCATGCTCTGTGCTAAAGACTAAAAAAATGAATTTCATACTAAACTATAAATCGTATAAAACCTGGTTCTCACTTAACATTAATTAGCACCACCGTAACTGTACAATGTCAGTTATTTAGCACTCCGGCACGTTCACTTGTAGTGCAGGTTTTCTCCGTCTGAGCTCTTTATGGCAGCCCTGAACATTTTGGCCTAGCTGGCCCAGTCAGCCACTTCTGGGTCTCCAGCTTGGGAACAGCTGGATGCAGTCAGCAAACCTTTCCTTTCTGGTGTAGGGTGACGTGGCCAGCATGAACCATGCTGCTGTCCTGAGACAAAGCAAGATTAAAAACAAGTCTAAAGCTGCACTGGTGCAAGAGGAAAGAGAAATCACATTTTTGTGGTATCTATTTAACAGATACAGTCTCATTTTATTCTTAGCCTTAGTTGAATCAATCACTTACCTCTGACCATCCCGTGCCACTTGTTTTTGTATGTAGAAACTCACAAAGCTTGGAAACACAGTAAAGAGTGAAACCATATTAATGAAAATCAAGGAAATTAGGAAACATAATTCTGAATACTTGAGCAAATCATTCCACTTCATAGCAACTTGATTTCCCCAACCACAAAATAGGATAGCAAATGCTTTGCTGTTACTTTATTTCAGCGGCCGTTCTGAAGTCTCTCAGGATATGCTTCGCAGATGGAAAAGTTGATGAGGAGATATATATATATGCATATATAAAACATTCATATGCCCCAATGTGCTGAGCTTCCAACACAGCAAAGAAGCAAGGGCAATGATAGAGTTAAAAATACCGTTTAACTCATGATGGTAGCTTTGAAAGTATAACAGCATGAGTTCCTTCCTTCCACAGGTGCAATTACATCCCATAGCATGCCTAAATAAGTGAGGCAGGATCTTATTTTACCAGCTGTGACCAGTTCATCCTTATTGCTGGTCACTAGCAACACCGCTTTCTCTGTTTTAGGACCTGGAGGAATAGGAGGAAATAAATACCTAATCAAGGCAGAAGACAGCAGATATTTTTATGACCTGTGGGAACAGAGGTCCTAATAAGTCTGCAAAACATTGCATAAATGTCTCCAGATAAAATTGTTATCTCTGGATGGTGCACATTTCCTAAATGCTTAATTTTGAAATTACCTCCCAGAAGAGTTTCTCTGTGTTCTGCTAAACTATTAGAGACAGGCAGCCCAGATCTGTGCAAGAACCTCCGACAAGGAAATATTTAGTCAATTCAATTGCACAATGATGACCGATTCTGAGTGTTACATGTGTGGTGACTGCTGAGGGCCAGAAAGTGAAAATAGTGTCAGCGAGGGGCAAGTCTTCACCAGGCTTTCCAGGGGTGTCTGGAGGACCAAGTCTCCAGCCTGCCACCGCGGCTGTGCCAGTCAGGAGAGCGAGCGTGAGGGATGTTTCTCGCTCAGGTCCATACGGACACGTCTATATGGCCGAAAGGCGAGCGTGCTCCCACGGGCAGCGCGCACCATGCAGAGCACAACCAGCTCTGCTCTCGGAGCCCGGTACATTCCTACGGGAATGTTTTAGGCAGAAAACTGGAACTGCTAATAGAAATCAACAAGTTTAGACTTAAAAATGAAAAAAGCAATACTGCAGGATTGCTTTATAATGCAGACATAAAACAGATGATAACTATTTAAAATACTTCGTAAAAGTACTGAAACTAAGCATCTCCTAGAGGCAGAGCCCTGACAAATCACCCAGCCACCTACATGCATTTATGGTTGTGGCTGTCCAGGGATCACTTAGAACTAAATTAGCAATGGAAGTCATTAGACACGGAATAATTCCAAGAAACTGGAGTCTCAATAGCAGAAAGTGAATGAAGAAATCATAATTGCAGGCAGTGGGGCAAAATGACAGCATACCAGACAGACTATTTCCTCAAAGAAAGAAATGTGAATTGTAATAAAGTCGCACAGTCAGCATGTGGCAAAGGTGCCCTGAAGAGACTATCATTATTTCCCCCTTTAGGCTACAGAAGACCATTTAATGCTTTCCATTTAAGCAGGAAGGCACATGATGAGGTCCCTTAAAAGCCATGAACACAGTCTCTCCCGAGCCTGAGGATTGCTTCTGCCAGGTGTAATTGCACTGCCTCGGCCCTGTCAGGCTGCGGGTAGCCAGCACCCACCCCGCAGCACTCGCCGTACAGAAACGGCCAAGCTTTTCTGCAACAAATTTATCTCTGGGAAGGAATGAAATTCAAGGAGACTTGAAATTGAAGAAGAGTACGTGAACTACACTGCTATTTCCTGTGCCCCGTTTGACAAAATGGGATCTGATATTTTAGATGGGCAGACCTCTTCATCTACTTACTCTGTGACAGGATTAAAGAATTTGTGCAGGAAATGATGTGCTATGTTTCTCCATCCTGATGCAGTATAGAAAAGGTGCTTGAAACTCCCTTAATACACTATGTGCTATTCATTTCACAGTCCTAAAGAGAAAGTCTAAAAAGGCTGTTAAACCCTTAGATACCTGAAGCCACAGATCTCTCAAGTCTGGGAGAGCATTCTGGGGCAAACGATCACAATATTCTCATCCTGTTCCTTCATTTTTCCTCAAGCACCTGCATTTGGTGTCCATCAGAGACAGGGACTGCCGAGCCACGCAGATGTTTGCTCTGATGGGTTATCCCTTCTCTTCAGCTCTCCTCCTCCCATCGCTGATGTCTGGCTCCACACACCCACCACGAAGGCACCAGCAAGCCCAACTTCAGCCCAATTTTCAGCCTGCTGTCCCTACGGCAGGGCAGGCGCGTGCCAGAGCCAAGCAGCGCAGGAAGGAAATGACCAGCCACCCCAGTATGGCTCTCCCAAGCACAAGAGAAATTCCTGGTGATGGCTCCATCCCATCCAGGAGAGAAGCAGCTGTGCAGCTGCCGAGTGCTGCAAACCACAAAGGCTTAATCAAATGGAGGCCCTCACTGGCAGACATGTGTACCGAACTGGAACAGCTCTTTTTTTTTTTTTTCCCCTCTGTCATTGATGAACAGGGCAGAGGAAATGCACTCCGGATACACACACGTACCCAAACCACAGACAGTTTGCTCTGGTAAGAGCTCAGTCCTAATAACAACCAGGTCTCTGTTGCCGGAAGCCTCCAGCCCGTGTTTCTCAGCACTGTGATAGTGACAAACTTCCATCGCATGACACAGCCAGAAGCCGGTCAGGCGGCTGCTGCCAGAGCAGGCGTGGGAGCAGCCCTGACTGCATGCGCATGTATGCAAACTTACTCCCCTCTTCCAAGGCACAGACCCAAATGTATGGACTGCCTTTCTTCTCCAGGCACCAGGGCACCATCCCTGGCAGCGTGGTTTGTAAAGATCAGTTTTCATTTGGTCAAGATTTCACACTCCTTTCCTTTCCCCAGCCTCCTACTGCTCACTTCCCCTTCCACAAGCACAAAATCACGTACCAGCTCTTTCCACCGCACGTCTTCATTGGAGACAGAAGCCCTGGCATAGGCATGTCCTGCACACCTGATCCCTCACGGGAGGCGAGGCACAAACACATGCCTCTCTGCCTCACTAGGCGAAGTCACTACACCAAACCCTGTGAAGCCAGGCTCTGCTGTTGGTGAGACACACTTGAGCGGCCCACGCTGAATCCAACATTGGCCATATAGAAAATGTGGGCTTAACATTTTTTGTTTGTGTGAAGTAGTGTAGGTATTTGTTAATAGCATCTGGTGGTTCCTCTATATTGCCGACAAGATGCTTCACTAGCAGAGTCAGACACACATGATTCTCATTGATTTGCAGGTTCCTGTATGCGCATTGTGTCCCTCTGGCAGCAGGCGCAGGGCTGTGACTGCAGAGTGCAGCTCTGGATTTGCTACAGACGGGTCACACAAGAGACATACCTACACACAACCCCAGCCTTGGTTTTAAGGAACAGGCAGCTTTTCAAAGGACAGAATGAAACAAGATCAGTCAGTGGGCTGCAAGTTAGGTCCAAGTGAATGGACACAGGTATCTGTTGGACCGGGATTGCAAAAGCACTCATTCCCAGCGTGATGGTTTCCAGTGAAGTCAAGAGAAGCTTCAATGGAAACAGTTCAGCCAACACAGGTGGTTTTGAAAATCCTACTCTTAAAATCCATTGCATGCCAGCAGCTGCAGCTTGGCCAACTGAGAAGCCCTGAGGCTTCAGCCCAGTTGCTTTTCCCCATTTGTTCTGAGTATCGAAGCTCCCGCCTGGCCTCAGCTTTGATTGCTGGCAGAGGTGTGTATGTAAGAGGATGCAACAGAAAGATGAAGACTGAGGTTGCGCTCTGCTCAGAGCTACCAGGGAAGTTGTAAACCCCTGGCTGCATGTCTCTGTTGCAGAGAGAAGATTTCTTGCTCCAGGACCACTAGTGCATATCCTTTCCTCATGACTAAATTCAATAAAACTCAGAACCCTGACCTCTGCGTGTGACAAGTCAGATTTTCACCTTGTCAGTCCTGATGAAAGGTCTTTACAGACCGGCCTTGCGCACGATGGGCAGCCCTTGTGGGGCCTTATCAAATGCTGCAGAACTACTGCTGAAAGGAGAGGAACCCGGACAGACAGCTGGTTTGGGAGGCCCTGTAAGCTGTGATCTGGACATGCAGGAAGCAGCTCCAATTTGTCTAGACTTCTGGTTTCTTTGCAAGAGGCTGGTGTTTATGTAAACAAAGTGAAAGCAGAGGCCACAGTGACAGACAGCCTTGAGAGCTTCAACAGAGATTAGGACCTAGGATCAGGTTGCATCTCGGAAGCACTTCTTAAAAGGTACTGTTAACTCCCGGATTGGACAAGGCAGAGAGCTTTCCTTTATGAATTATAGATAAGCCTTCTGATGTAGCAAGTGCCAGATATCCTGATGCTCAGCTAAATGCAAGGGAGAAGGGAGAAAAACCATGCAGAGACACTTCATTCTCCAATCTGGTGTCAGTTTATAATCAAAGATTTTTAGAGGCTAAGGGCCAGACTTTCAAAAGTACTCCCATAAGGACCTAAACAAGTGGTTAGATCTTCAAAGAGCTCAGCTCTAATTCAGGCACATAAATGAAGTGGACAGATTAAAACAAAACAAAGCAAAACCCACGCTGAGACAACAGCAGCTGTCTGTGTCCACAAGCAGCTGAGAACGACAGCTGAGAGAGAAACGTGGGCCACTGGGGAAAGCTTCAGCAACGGTGCTTTGGTCGGAGTCGCCCAGCCCCGTTGCTCCCATTTCTGCAGCCTCATCCAGTGATGCTGCGGGGAGCCGCTGGGAGAGTCCCATTCCTCCTGCGGGGAGCTGGGTGCCAAGCGCTTTGCAAAATCTGGCCATGGGGACCAAGCTGGAAGAAGGCAGCATGGGCAAACCATCAGAAAATGTTATATGCCATCAGGGGATGATACAGACTCAGAGATGAAGAAGTGACCTTACAAAGTATCCCCTCTTTCAGTAGAAAGGATGAAGGGTCCTATGGGATTTGGCAACTCAAACATTTACGTTACTACAAACAAACACTCCAGCTTTTGCAGATGTCTGTGAAGGACTGTCAGGCAGCTGTGGAAAAGGAATATGAGGAAATTGCCCATAAGAAAATGGTTAATTCAGACCAAAAAGGCAGGAGTGAAAGAGCTTGGCAGATCTTCTGAGGGTAAAGCTAAAAAACCCCACTTATTGAAAGTCTGGATACTGGGAAACTCAATCTGATAGAGTTAAGAGACGCTATTTTGGCCTGCCAGAGCCCTGAACCAGCCAAGTTCAGCCCAGCTGCTGCTGTTCACAGCTACAGCAGCACCTCTGAGCAGTGAACTCCCAGAGAAACATGGCTTTCCCAGCACATCAGGGACCTCTGAGCAATGCCAGATTATTGTACACCACTAGTTTAAAAAAAAAAACCCAAACAAAACATATTTACTTAAAAATAATTACATATTGGAAAAAATCCTTTTTTTAAAAATTTTGACAGTGTTGAAAAAGGTAAAGGTAAGGCATTTTTAAATTACTGCATCCCGTTAGCAGAAGGTGGTGGTGGGTTCTTTTTTTTTTTGTGTCTCCCACCAGCCCCTTGCACTACGATGTCAGAGTTGGCTGCAGAAGTGAGAAAAATAATTTTTTAAGGAGACATCCAAGTTTTCTACTAGCAGTTTTAATAGCTGGTTTCCTTTTGCCAGTGCTATGCTTGGCCCTCTTGTCCTCCACTCCAAGATATTTCTACCAGTTCTCATTACTAGTTAGACAGCTTCAGGACCTGGCACAGATGGCTACTTCTGATGGACAAAAGTCTGGAAACAGCTGACTATTTTACTAAGGCTCACAGGTGCCAAGAATCCTTTAATTCTCCTACTCTTACCTGAGTCCCATAGCACCAGGGATCCACTGCAGATGGCCTGTCCTGACCTGAATGGGATAACTTGTGCCCGCAAGTCTCCTGGTGGATTACAATGAGAAGCCCATGGAAACAGGCAGCTGCACCGGGACAGCCCCGAGCGCCCAGGGATGCCGTCTGGTGTGTGTGACAAGGGGTTGTCAGTGCGCTGTATTCCAGGAAGAGACCTGCCTCCAGGACGGCAGGTATTATTTGCAAAAAAACAGTAGCAGCACCATTACTGCACCAGACAAGTAATAAAACCTCACTTAGTTCATACCAACATACACTTCTGCCCATGAGGGGCAGAGATGGGCCGTTAGGAGAACCATAAAGTTGCTGTCTCACGAAGGAAGATGAAAAGCTTTGGGAGCGCTTCTTTACAGTTTCTTTTCTAACATGTAGTGGGACACCAGTGATGCTTTTGATCTCGCCTGCCATCTCCTCATTATTGGCCTTTGCAGCATTTCATGGCTAGTGGTGTCTGGGGACACATGGAGGTGGCTCAGCAGACTTTCACGTATTAGGCTGCATGAGGTATTAGAGGACCGGTTTTCATGACCCAGCTGTCCTTTCCAACTCCATATCCCTATGAGCTAACCTGCCAGATCATTATTCCTTCTTGCTGAAGAAAGAATGAATTCAGGCAACTTAATTATCAACAAAGGATCAACTACATTAGTGTAGAAAACAGAAATTCAGGATACACATGACAGCATGGATAGTTTCTTGGTGTATTAAACTCACCCGGACATCTCACTGCTCTGCCTTTTTCCAGATGAATTTTACAAACCAGTTTTTTGAGCTGCTGCAATCATGTTTCTTTACCAAGCAGCATCCTTTCTTGTTTCCTCGAAACTAAAGTCTGCTCTATACAAAGTCCTGAAAATAAGAGATAGGCCCTGAATATCTGTCACTTAAGAGGTTAGCTTAGGTTGTTTTTAATAGTTTGTGGTACTCATAACTGGTTTTAAACTGACAGGGGAAAGCGAAAAAAAGAGTAAGATTTGTGTTTCTGAGCTCACATCAAAGATGAGCTTTAAAGAACGAGTAAAAAGGCCGTCAAAAAAGGAAGGCTTTACCCAGCAGCCTAACAAAACAAGCTTCAAAAAACCAAGAAATAGTATCCCAAAACAAATTAACCAGATAGGGAAAATGTTAGTTGAAAAGTTAAATATTTAACAGGGCCCATATCTGCTAAGAGAAAGACAAAAAAGCCTGAAAAAAACTGATCACAAAAGAGATGTTTTTGCTGTAGAAAGAAAGGGCGGCCATAGGATTTGGAAGTACTTACAGTTCTTTTCTGCACTACTGACTACTTTAAAGTCATCAGCCTGAGATCGGCTCTCCATTACACTGCAGAGTCTTCAGATTATTCACTCCCTGACACAAATTTCTCCTACAAGGCCTCTTTAAGCTTCCCTTTGTACCCCCAGCTTTTTAACTGCCATCACAAACCTTCAAGATTTAACCCTAGGAGACAAAGCAGCAGTCTCCTGATGCAAAGATTAATGCCACTCCACAAAGAAGTGCAGACACATGAATTACCCACAGGTCTTTCATTCTGACAGAGCCTTTTGCCCAAAGCAGTTTGCAAGGCAGGTACATGCACACACCCCACCGCTGGAGCGGAGCCGCCTCTAGGGTGAAGGGCAGCAGCCAGCAGTTCTCCCTCATTGTTTCCTTCCCTCTGGATCTGCAATGCACACAGCCATAGCAGTTTCTAGAGCTTTTTCTCCTCTGTGCTGAGCTATCCCAGAGCAGATGGTGTTCGGTGCTTATACCTGGAGCAGTGCTTAGCAATCCCAGAAATGCTTTCTGACGCATACTTCCCCTAAATTGTCTCTGCCATTTCCTAAACTAGAACTCAGCCTCACGGATAAGTAGCTTCTCAGTCACTAGGCTTGAAGGGAGCTCATCATCCAATTCAGGCAAGTGCTATTCAGCGTGGAAGCAAAAAGAGGTTTTAGCAGCACCCACTCCTGTTGCCAACCAGGATCTCCCAGGCCTTCAAGTCACTCCAAGCAGCTCTATTTCCTTCTAAAGCTGCACCGCTACAACTATCTGATATTGTCCCCTTCCCCTGGGCATCCCCCGAGAAAAAGAAGGTGCGACCACTTCCTCAAACCTTGAATTGTCATTTGAATACAACTCCTCCTTAGTGTGTGGGCTTATTAATAAAAGCCCTTTTACAGATTCTTCTGGCCAGATGATCTGAGTGAAGAGCAGCCATGCAAGCTCAAGCACTTTGCCAGTTTAAAACAGACAAAAGAAAGTGCTTCTTTACATAGCGGGAGGTGAACTTACAGAGCTTGCTGCCATGGGAGTTTGTGGAGGCAGACCATATCCAGCAGGTTTGAAAAGAGATTAGACAGATTCACAGACAAAAGGTCCGTAAAGGACTGGGCAGGGATGTACCCCCTGATATCCCCTCTTCAGGAACTGTGGGTGTTTGGGAATACAAAGTGAGAGACTTCAGAAAGGTGCCATAGCCACACTCCATTCCTAAATATCACCTTCTGCTAGCACTATCAGACACAGCTTGCAGGGCTAGACAGATCATGGGGTGACCTAGTCAGACATTTCTTATGTTCCTAGAAGGCAACTGCAGGGCACCAAAGCCCCTGACACACCACTCCTAGGCCTGGCTGTGAGAGGGAGAACCAGCTGCCCTGTGAAGGCCAACCAGACACCGCATACAGGTATATGAAACCCCCCAAAGCCCTACAGCCCTGCTTCTGCACCGCGATCAGGCAAAATATGGAGTCCAAAGCATTGGGTGTGGGACGCTGCAGAGAAAACCTAAGTTAGAGTTGTCTTCACCTTGCTTGAGTTCTTTGTGCACACATTAAAATCTAAAGCCTTGTCTCAGCTTGGTGGGTGCAGCCCAGCAGTGAGTCCAGGGAATCCAGGGGTTCAGAGGATGGTCGTGCGAGCACGTTCATACACAATGAGGGGAGGAAGACAAATCACCCAATACATACCAAGTTGGCATAAAAATTGATGTGTTGCATGTGTGATTACCGCAGAAATCAACGTGGGTAATAATGGCCATCTGCACCCATTACTACCATTTGTATTCATAGTAACTGCACATTAGTTAGGCATACCACTGCACAAACATATTAAACAGCTAATTAATTAAAAGAACAGACCTTCTCTGCTTAGGAGGAGCCCATCACCCACTAATCACAAGAATACATTTTCTCCATCTGTTAGACTATTTGCCCCCTCCCCAAGGTCATCAGGGAAGACGCAACTGGCCTGCAGTCTTGAGAAGGCTCTGCTGGGGTGGTGAGCCTTCTGTTTAAGTGACTTCCTTTGTGTAGCAAGGCTTCAGACCATGGCTGCTTCTGAAAACACGACCATGGCACTTCCTCGGAACAGCACAGTGCTTTTGGATTAGCTCAGATGACCTTGGATTAGACACCAACCATCTTTCCACCGCTCCCAGCGCTCGTCCACCAAGCACAGAAGAGGCTAATCGCACGCCCCTTAATAGGGCGGCATACCAGCAGCCCAAGTGCACATCCCGTACAACGCCTCTTGCCATGCTGGTTCTCTTCCGGCTCCTGTTTCTACAGCAAACTCCTAATGCAACAGCAGATTATAAATACACAGAGGCCGGCTGTGCCCCAGCGCTTCACTGACATATGGTTCTGTCTTCAGTCAGAAGCTACGGATTTAAATTTAGGGATGGAGCAGGAGGTTAGGTTTCAAAATTCCAAGATAAATCCTCCCGGAGGAGACCATGAGACCAGAATTTCCTCCGTCTGGTACAGCCTTAAAGCAGATGGGAGCATGGAGTCAGTGCTGTTGAGCAAACCGCACTGCTTGTGCAGCCCTGAAACGCTGTACCCAGCTTTTCAGCTGTTCGAAGACTGCTGTAGCTATGGCCCTTTGTACCAGCTGCTGCTCCCCCAGCACCGACTGAGCGGTCAGGACTCTCACCGGACGTCCAAACTTTGGGCAGAAAAAATTGCTCCAGCTATTGGCTTGTAATAATCCCTTATATTACAGCAAAGGCTAGCAATACTCTGCCTCAGGTTGAATCAGCACTTTCATTAGCTCCCTAACCCTTTCAAAACAAGTGTTAGTGTGAAGGGATAATAAGCTACAGGCTTATTTTTCATTTGTGATGAAAAAAGGAACAAATACGTTTCAAATCATTGTGAAATATTTGTGAAACAAACCAAACCTCTCCTTCCCACACACGTGAAATGCAGTGCTGAAGAAGCCACTACAACTACAATAAAGTGCAAAATGCTTACCCTAGATATGGAGTAGCTCAAGACAACTCTACAGTAGATTTTACTTTGGTTCTCCTAAAGCTAGAGACAATTCTCTATCTTTATGTGCTTTTTAAAAAAAAAAAAAACAAAAAAACAACAAAACAAAAACCAAAATATGAAATAATTTCTATTGCTCCAGATGCTGGCAGACAGGCTGCAGCTGACGGTGCTTTGTCAAATGGGACCTGTGAAAATACTGTACTTGGATCACCACAGTTGTTGACCAGGCAGTCCGATTGCTTTATACTGTCTAAAATGTCTTCTGACTTCTCTGCCCAACCCCAAAATTTCTACAGCTCCAAAGATGTCCTAAGCCCTGTATAACAGAAAAAGGCAGAATACCATGGTGTACCTCCTGCCTGCAGATCCTCTGAACTGCTGCAAAGGATTCAGGGCAGGACCGAGGGCTGAAGCAAGTGCCCACGACACATGGGCACTTTGATAATTTCTAGATGATTCTGCTGCAGGACCACATCAGCACCGCATATTTTACACACA
>NW_009224472.1:0-3870 GCF_000690835.1 Fulmarus glacialis | reverse complement strand
TCCCTACACTCCTCTCCAAGCATAGAATATTTACCGTTGTACAAAGCACAAAATTATGCTGACTGGATCCATGATTTGGTCCAGCACCTTCTGAACTAAGGAAAAATGCCTTCAAAGAAACTGCATTCAAATGTGGTCTGAGCAATGCTGTCTTCCCCCACTCCTCTGTCTCCTTCCTCCGTGCCCATGGGAGGCACAGACCCTAGGCAAGGCTTTCACAAGAGCCTGCAGCCTTCCGTGCTCTCCACCTGCCCGTTCCAGCCAGGAGAAGCTGCTCCACAGGCAGAGTCCTCCTCTGGGCATTATCCCCTCCTTGTGCTGCTTGACCACCTTGGCCTTGCTGAAGCCAAAAAAGTCATCTAAACAAAACCTGCCATCCTCGCTCCCTCAATCAGATGAGAACCAGCAAACATGCTGAGTTAAGTGCAAGGTAAGCAGTATTTTTATTTGGTTAATTAGAATTGTTCATCAAATGAAAACAAAGAAGTGATTTACTGTAGAACTGGTACAAGTAGTTGTTGCATAAGTACATTCCTGCATATTTGGCTACTTTAGGAATATTTTTTAATTAATAGTCTCTCCTCGGCTAAAGCAAACCATAGAAAATAAGGAAAGAGAAGTTTCACACAAGGACACTGCCGAATCCCTCAACTGCCAGATATTTTTTTTCTTCAGGGACGATTTTAAATTAAAAGCAGATTGCCTTCATTAGCGTTACCAGAAGCCATGTAACTGCCAAAGCTGACAGAAACACAACTGTGATTTGCAGATTTGGCAAGTGTCATTTTCTCTTTCTACAAATGTGGGTAATGTCATTCATATTAAGAGGGCTTTTGTGGGGGACACTGTGCAAAGAACAACTCCTTCCCCAGGAGTGGAAAAATATCTCCAGAGCAGCAGCTTAGTATTTTAGGGCACCCAGGATCTCTCTCCGTGTTTATTTTGCAAGAAAGTGCATTGCATTAAATTTGTGCTGAGAATGGTCAGACAATAAGAGTGCTATGAACTGTCTTCTCCTGATGACTGAGCAGAATACAGTAGCAAGCCCATAATAAGCGTTTCAACACTGATCTTTGACATATAGCCATACTGAACCTTTCCATGACTTGTTGCCAAACCCTCAGAAGCCATTCAGCATGGTTTCTCACTGAAATCCCTATTCTCTTTACTTCATTCTAGCTGAAAAAGCTGCTAATATCCTGATAGGAAAGTTACATTTCTATCAAGGACAACTGTGTTTGCAGGCTTCATGGTCTGCTCCAGAGTCTCAGCCCTGGTAATAAGGGGAAAGTCTTGGTAGTATTTTTACTCTCATTCAAATTCCTGTGTAATAGCTGCAGAACTGAGGGAGGCATGCGTGAAGCCAGCCTGCCAGGGTGTAAGAGCAGGCAGCAAGGGATGAACAATCTGCTGTTCATTTTTAGAGTGACTCCGCATGTCCTGCTCCCCTCCCTGGTACATTAGTCTCCTCTAACTTCTGGTGTCTAGCTTTCCTCAGTCTTAGGAAGAAAGCTTAACATACATAACCAAGGTGTTTAAAAATATACTGGTGTATTGTAGTTTGTGTTATATGCGACACAGTGGATGTTGGCTTCAGGGGCTGAACCGAGTTACTGACGTGAAAGCGAAGCGATGGGGACGACCCCGACCTGTGCCTACCCTCTGGGGTCCGTAACAGCCTCCACGGCACCACCACTACCCAGAAGCTGCCACTGGCACAACATGGCGGGACGGCCAACGCCTGCTATGTATGGTTCACTGAGTCTTCTGTGACGAAAGGACGACAAAAATTATAGGATGGAGAAATGCGAGAAATGGGTCATCTCCAAACACAACCTGCATGCTCAGCAGCATAGCACTGGAGACCACAGCACCCCTGAGTGAATGAAGTATTTGCTCCCCTGACTGTAGCTGAAATTGGAAGGTCTGAACACACTATTCAACTGCGCAGGAAATAGTTTAACACAGTAAGTATTACCACAGTCACAAATGTAAAGTCTGGCCGTAACAATTAGGATTGTACTACATATGATTTTATTAGATATTGTCTTATAATCAAGACAAAAATAGTTGTCTACGTACTAGTCACCAGTTTCTTAACTGTCTAAAAATAAAGCAACAAACGTAATGCAATGCCAGGCATGGAACCAACAGAAATAATGTTAACCTATATTCAAGCCTGCAAAGGTAATAGCGGTACGCCTACCGGTAACCTTCAATTTAACCTAGAGTTAAATGTTCAGTGACTCTGCAATTTTGGTTTGTATCTTCAAAAGAACCAGAGAATCCATTTCTCTTTCTGTAGTCCAACTCCTTTCCACCGCACAGTGAACAGAGTTCATTATCCACTGAACTAAACACCAAGTAATGAGTTAACAGTAATTAAATTGAAAGAGCTACAGATTAAAGGAATTTATTATTCCCTGATCTGCCAAGCAAATTGTTTAGATACCTGGCAATCAATGAGTAATGATGAAACAAAATAAAAACCCAACGAACAAAAAGAGACAACAACAGGCTCATAAAAATCTGTTCATAAGGCCCATGTATCTTCGTTAGGTTGAACAGCACAGCATTTTAATCAACAAAACCCCCCTGTCTTTATACATCATGAGAACAGAGCAGAATATGGCCCTAAATTATGCTGTTACTGTTTATTATTCATGTATCATGGGACTGATGAAGATTTATGGTCCCATTGATAGTGAAATATAGAGAAATAGTGAGACTTAGTACTCCAAGACTTTATAATTTAAGGACAAATTACAAAACCAAGATATTATAATTTAAAGATCGTAATGCACAGATGGGAACTGGAGATACAGACAGATTAAGCACCTTGCCGAAGGTCATGCCAGACACATGTGCCAGAGCAGAAAATTGAACTTGGATCTCTGGAGTACCAGCACAGGCTTTTACTCATGTAGGAGAACATTGCTTCTCCTCTTTGATTTCACTAGATGTCATATTTCATAATCTAATAAGTAAGTTCAAAAAAATACAAACGTTACACGGCACTACTGCAAGGATTTCCTTTCACCCCTCCTCCTCTGAAGACATTCATTAACGAAAGAGCTTTACCTACATATACTCCCGATTTGTCTGTGTATGGCACAATTGCAGCATTTGCAGAATAATTTAAGCTAAAATGTCTTCTGGAGCCATCTAGTTCAACCCCTCGCTCAAAGCAGGGCCAGCTAGAGCAGGTGCCCCAGGGCCTTGTCCACTCAAACTCTGAATATCTTCAAGGATGGAGATGGAAATCCCACCACCTCTCTGGGCTCCTGTTCCAGTGTTCAATCACTCATGTTGAAAAAGTCTTTCCATGTATGAAACGAGAATTTCTCCAGTTCCAACTTGTGTCTGCCACCTCCCATCCTGCCCCTGTGCACCCAAGTCTACCTCCGTTTTCTCTATTCCCACCCATTAAGTAGTTGCAGACAGCAACGGGATCTCCCTTAGCCTTCTTTCTTCTAGACTTTACTTCTCAGTGCTGAACAAACCCAGATTTCACAGCTTTCCCTTGTACATCATGCACTCTAGCACCCTAACCATCTTGGTGGCCCGTGCCAGACTTGCTCCAGTATAGCCGTACCTTTCCTTTACAGGGTAGCCCAAAATTGGACATCATGCTCCAGATGCAGTCTCACAATCACTGAACAGAAGGTATGAGGAACTCACTCTTTTTTTTTTATAAAGCATGCAAATAGTTAATTTTCTTTAATCAATTATATTTTTGTGCATTTTAACTACTCAAACCCTACACTCCTCAGTTTACAAAACAACACAGGAACATTGCTTTTGCACACCAATTCTGGAAGTTTGCTGTTGCAGGGGTCTCAACAACTGTATGAGGTTCAACAAGGCCAA
>NW_009224471.1:0-27795 GCF_000690835.1 Fulmarus glacialis | reverse complement strand
GGCTGCCTGCCAGGTTAAATCACCACACTCCCTTTGTGTATTGTGGGCAGTATGGCCAGAGGAAAAGTTTTTTTTTCTCTTCCCATGACTTTTGTTAAAATGAGTTGTACTGACTCTCTCAGTTTTACAACCTTTAGGCAACTCTTGAGGCTAGGTTTAGAATATGTTGGAAAATCGAAGTATTTTATATTTTGATTTTCATCAACATGTTCTGCTGATATTGATGTACTTCTACCTATGTCTAAGAAAAACTATGTCTGTAAAAAAAGTTAATTTATGTGCTTTGTAGTCTTGCCCGTTCCTTTAAATTCTTCCTCTCTGAGTAAGAAGCATTCTTTCATTAATGAATGATACGTAATGAGAAAAAAATGGATTTAAAAGAACAAAACAGACATAAGTTCATTGGAATTGGAGTTCGCAGGTTTGCTTTTTTTTGTGAAACATTTGAAGCAGTAAAAGTGAAAAGGAGCTAACAGATTCTGCTACACTCTCAAAGAGCAGCAAATACTTTTTTTTTTCCCTCCTGTTTTTATTTTGCATGAAAAATAGCTAGAAAAATGAGTCTGATTTAGAAGTAGCATTGAGAACAGCTCTTGAAAGATTAGGAATAAAATATACTTTTATGAGAGACTCAGTTGATGCTGGGGGGGGAGGCTATAGCAATTCAAATTGCAAGGCATTGATTTGCCAACAATACCTAAGATTTAGTCCAGGGAATCATTTCCTTTTCAATCTGCTCTGCAGCTCCTTATTGCTTTTCTAAGTCATCTTTGATATTGCTGCTTCTACAAGGTCAGGAATTTGGCTTCTGATTTCATTTGCACCAGTATCAGACAGTATAACTTTATTAGTTCCAGAACTTTTACTCTTAGGTGTTACGCAGGTGTAAATGGGAAGCAGCACAAATACTTTAAGAACCCATACAGTGTAAGAATTTCTTGGTTTACCCAGTCATGGATATTATTTGTCCACGTGAATACAACTTAACACAGTTCACAGATAATCTCTAGGAGTCATAATGTGTTTCTCTTTCTGCTCTGTGCTCTTTTGGAAGAAGTAAAATACCAAACTAACATTGCACAAAGTATTTCTCACGAAGTGTTAGGATACAATCAGTAAATCCACTTCCCAGTCCTGGGGACGTACACTTGTGCACTAAGCACCAGAGAGAAGGGAGCACCATTATGTCTTTTGCTTCTCCACAATGCTTAACTATCTATCTTTTGCAAGAAAATTAGGATTCAAAGGTAACTCTACTGTTAGTACGGAGATAGGACTGTTTTCTGAGATATCAAGTGCTGTGGGTTTTCATATCATTTTGACAAGCTCAGGGATTTTCTGTGCTCTTTTAGCCCATGGAAAGGATAGATTCATAATAGCTGAAGGAGATGCACATTTAGGAGGAGAAAGAATCGGAGAGCTTGGAAGTCTCTCAGTCAGGTAAAGTACTTGTCAATTCCAGTGTTCGACAAATCATTTTATTCTGACTTACACTTTCCATCCATTTTTTTCTCAGTTGCTTGAAATAAAGAAACTACTTTTCATTTCAGTTTGCATAATCCCTTGCTGCAGGCAGAATTCACAATCACTTACTTTAAGCTGTAAAGTTGAAAAAGATATTCTGTTCTAGTATGAAGTAGCTTTGAATCAGATTGCTGTCTTACAAATGCTAAAATGTGGGGTCCCCCCCAAATCAAAGCAATTCTGACATTTTTCATGAACAGTCTTAGCTACTGCCATTTTTAAATTATACTTTTCTAATGTTGCATGGAAAACAGCTTTGACAGTGACTTTACAATTCTCTCAACGCGTCAAGAAATATCTATTCCACTGAAGAAAAGGGGTCTATCTTTTGCTCAGGCTTTTTTCCTTGAGAAGACATGAGTTTACAAGCATCTGATTGGGGGCAAGGAGGAAAAGTTGCCACAAGTCTTATGTTACTTTACCTAAAGGAGATGTCTTAATTTCTCACAAGAGATTGTTAGCTATTAGACAATATGCTAATGTCTGCTGCTCAAACTAAAACAGTTTTTTTCTGTAACCTCGATGACAAGTAAAGGTAGGTGGCCTTGTATCATTGCCTTGGTCTTCAACATGGAGTAGCATAAGAAGTTTATGTTCTTTAGAAAATGACTCTGAGTGGCTGTTGTGGGATTGGCATTACTGGATATGGTTATCCACCTGAGATCTAGTGCTGAAAAAAAGTGAAAAAGCTGATCTAGTGCTTTTGTGCTTAAAATTCACACCATCACTTATTTTACAATAGTTTCCTTCTGTAGATATGACTTGGAATGAGTGGTGGGGCACACTTCATTTCCGTGCTTCCAAGCAGAAATGAGATTTGGTGTGGGGGAAACAAAATAATCATATCTTCTTTTGTTTTCCCAATAGGAGTAGTTGGCTCTTAAGTTTCTGCCACAATTCTGAAAATGTTCTGGGACCTTTAATCCTCATTGAAGGCTCTCCCAGAACCATGTCAATGTTTTAAGACTCTCTTGAATTTTCCATATAAGACTTCAGAAGAATTGGCACATGGAATTTTTTCTCTTGGAAACTAGACCTTATATTGAACAGTGCAATAAACAAATAAGGCTATGCTGAATTATGCCAATGAATTATGCAAAAGTGTCCCTAAAGTGGTCTGCTTTGTGGGCTCCTGTCAATGGAAACTGCCCTCTTGAACCTAAAATGAGATAGGTACCTTTGGTTATCCTCAAAATAGGAGCACAGGCTCTTATTTCATATGGAAAGCCTACAGTCTTTTGGATAGTTTTATTTATTCACTTAGAGGAATTAAAGAAGTAATTTATATAATTAGAAACCATTTTAATATTTACCATATTTCTCTATAATTTTGGCACAAGAACATAATGGGAAAGAAAGCAGATTATTTAATATATAGTTTGAAAAACCTCTTTCTTCTCTTTTCTGTTGATAGGAATAAAATTGTGTTGCCTGAAGATGGGCTGTACTTGTTTAAAATGCACAGCAAAATTTTGTTCAGGAAAAAAACAGTTAAAGCTATTCTTTTATTGCCATCATAATTATGCATTTGCAATGGTAGTAACATCTTTCCTTTCAAAGGCGGAAGCAAAATTGTTTATTACCACCTAAGAAACAAACAAACAAACAAACAAATGTCTCCCAGTCCTATTTTAATTTAAATTGAGTTGAAAGGAAACTGTTAATGTCAGTGATGCCTGAGGCATATTTTGCGTTTGATGCACTTACTTAGTTTATTTTTGTTATTCCACAAATGACTGAACAAAGTTATGGCTTTATTAGGAGAAGTAGACTTGTAACTCACACATTTTGGAAATGTTTGGTCAGTAAAAAGGTGTATATGCTCTGGTCAATTATTCTTGCTCAAAAGTATCAGGAGTGTCATTGTCCTGACAACATCTGCTGTTTCTGCTTTTGTACAGACATTTTAGCATTGCTTCAAGTATTAAAGTATCCACACTACTTGGCCATAATGGTCAACACACTGATCGTTACTGCACTGGTTTGATACTCCTGTGGAATAAGGTATAAGCTGGCCCATGCCAGGGTGGCTGAAACTGTTTCCTAGGAAACCTGCTCCAAAGCCTGTAGAAATCAAAGAAACTCTTTCTATCCACCCCAGAAAATGAGTAATGACATAAAGGTGCTTTGAATAGGTGGTTTACAATGTTGCAGTACAGAAACTTCTAAAGCATTAAGTACTTGAGTTAAAGGATTAAATTTGTTAGGTGAAGGTATCAATAGACATAACACAGACACCCCTCTGTGTATAGGTGATAATTTTCACCTGCTTCTAAAAAGCACATTTGGAATATTGTAGGTTCTCTGCAGTTCAGCTCCTGCCACCATTTGTGATGTCTCTGGGCTGTTTCATCTGGTTTCCTCTTTGTAACTTCATGCTGTAGCAGGAGTTTAGTGAGGTGTCTCACACTAAGTCTTAAGAAAATAGTCACATAGCCTTCTGCTTTAAATCAGAAGAAGACGTGCTGAAATTATGTTTTGTTTTTACACAAATAGCAACATGTAATGAATGTAAAAGTGTGTAAGTGCAATACTGGAGCTGCAGTTCTGCTCTGCTGAATATACAGCTCTCAGCACCGCAGTCCTCCAAAATGACTGATCTCTGTCAGGTTTCCTGGACTTTTCACCACACAGGTGCTGGGCACCATTCCAGAAAGCTCAACAGACCTAAAATTAATGCTAAAATTAATTTGTTCATCACTTCCCTACAGGGACTCGATGAGGAAGGGGCTTCTTATGAGCTCTCTCTTATCTGTGTATATATATACACACACACACAGGGCTATACATGTGATCACAATTTAGTATATGTAAAGGGATAACTTTGTCTGCAGGTTAGATGAGACACATTCAGAGACAACAAAAGGCCTTTTGAGGTTTTCAAGGTTTGTTTGTATGCTGGTGAAAGAATTTGCTTAGAACTTAAAGAACATACTTTGTCTCGAACGTGGGATATTAAGGTTATTTGTCTGGAGGGTCAGGTCCCAAACTTGAACTTGGGGAGAACTACACAGAGAAAATGAGGGCAACTCCGTAGTTTTAAACATGGAGATCATTATCTCCATGCTTAAAATTTAAATTCTGAAAAAGAGACAGATTTGGTTTTCATTTGTCTTTCTGGTAGGTATCTTGGTTTTATTATTAAGGAACGTGTATAGTTCAATTCAACAATGCATTTAAAGACACACTGAGTTCACTAACATTAGAGTGGTTTGTTGAAATTTTTGGTCCATTTAGTCCACTGTTACTTCCATTCTTAAAAATATGAGGCATTACTAAACAGAAATTTTTGCCCTAGGACTGTGACAGATACCACAGAGCAGATAGAAACTGCTGGATTGGTACTGTGCTAGTTTTGGGGATTGTTTTACACTGTTCTTCCATGGGTAAGATTATACTCAGAAAAATTCTGGGATTTGCTGAATTAAGGACTAATAAAATTTTCTGCTGTGTGTTGTGGAATGAATTACTGTGAACAAATGAAGAGGAGACAGATGTATTGATTCATTACAGCATGACCAGGTCATCAGTTTAATGAAAGCAATAAATGAGATATTAGGATGTTCGAGATGAGGCATTTTCTGTGGAGACAGGAAAGTGTTATTACCACTGTGCAGAACCATGGTGAGACTTCATTGCTGGCATTCCTTGTCTGGTTTTGGTCACTTATTGCATACAGATGTTATTACATAAAAGAAGACCAGAAGCACTAGTTTCGTTTATGTAATGAATGTAAATAAAGGCTGAGAGAGGATATGGCTGTAAAAACATCTGTAGAAGTGGCACCAGCTAACAGAAAATAATGGCATAAATAGAGCTGTTCATAAATAAATTTAGCCTGGAAACTGGAACTCTAGGAGTGGTGAGATTTTTAGAACACTTTCCATTAGATGTAGCAATCAGAATGCAAAATGGTTTAAAGGTGGAGATTTAAGATGATATCAGAGGAATTCTGTTAGGGTTGCCTGTGATGACAGGTCTTGGGCCCTGAGGCTGGTTCTTGTCCTGTTTTCATTTAACATTTTAATATTGAAAGAGACAAACTGACATTCAAGGAATAAGTGGAGAAAGCTCTGGACACAGTTCAACATCTTCGAGTGCCTGGCAAACACAGGACGAGTTTGCTTTTGGAAGAGCCTTTAAAAGCTCCTGAGAATTCCTTTCTCCTGGGCTGTTTTTTCTTTCCTTTAAGCAAATACAACCAGAGATAAAACTGATGTTTAAAACTTGCCGTGTCTCATTGATATGAAAATCTTCAAAGGGATATAATTTCTAGAGTAGTTTCATAAAGTCTAAGATTTATAACTAGGTGAGTCTAACCTCAGAGGAAACTGACTTAAAAGTATGAAATCATAAAGTTAGACTAGTTTTACGATAAGGAAAACAAAGAGAGATTCAGAGCTAATCACTTCAGAAACTTCTAGTTCAATTCTTTGTATTTCATGTAGAGGAGAGACATTGTATGAGCATAACAAGCTGCAACTTTGGGTGGTATTTTTGTCACACCTTCAGCTGCCCAAGGAATAAATCAGAGGACATTTCCACATAAGGACTGGAATAATTAAAAAGCATCTGTGGTTTTTTTGGTTGTCGAATGACAACAAAGCAGTGGAATGTACAGAACTGGTGCTAGCTGGGGTAAATTGTCCTTCAACCTGATATTACTTAGTCTTTTTGCTTTTTGAATGTGCTGAACAATGCTTGCTAAATTTATGAATGGCTGCACTGCAGTACAGCTGTGGTTTTCCACCTCCATGAAGCTTTGGCCTACAAGGCACTCGTAATGCATCAGCATTTTGGATAAGTGATAATTTAACTGTAGCTGTATGAAATTTCAGATAGTCAAGCAATATAGCCATCCACACAATATAAGCCATAGTGCTATGTCTGTTAGATCAGTGAGACCACCTGTTCTTAAAATAGGGTTTAATTCTCCAGCTTCCTCTTCTCTGTTGTTTCTTTCTAGCATACCCCGGCCTTTTTTTCTCCATTTTATTTTCATTGTCAATCTCTGCACAGTCAAAGATTAGACCCATTTACAGAAGACGATTACTGACAGACCTAAAAATTACACAGGCACCTATTTTTGGCAGGAGGTATATATTATTCATAACAAATTGAATTTCTGCACCTCATTACCCCACGACAGAATGGATAGGTTGTTTCATTTATCACTCTCAGAAACGTAAAATCAACCAAAGGGAAGGGGTACCTTCCCAGAGGAGAAGCACATGTGCCCCTTTGTGTGTGTTTGCACAGTTCTGGAGTGGGCACCTTGCCAGTACGTAAGCAAAGTGCTCCTACATCACCATGGCAGTCATTTCTGTCCATGAAGCACAAGCAGAAATGAATCTACAGGATGAAACATTCATGCTCCCTGAATAAATAAGTGGTGGGAAAGGCACGATGGCAATATGTGTCTCTTCCACAGTCTGCTGTTACATGGCCGGTTTGGATGAGCTTTAACCCAGATGCCTTCCCCCTGTATCTGTGTGCTCCAGGATTTTGTTCTCTTTGCACACATAACATGGAGAAGTGAATATTTAGACATACGTGCAGCCTTGGTAGACCATTACCTGAATAAAGGCCAAAAAATTCTGTGTTTATTACTATCTGATTTTTAAAAAAACATTCATAGGTGATGATTCAGTATAGACTAGGATGTCAGCTGTGAAGATTTGGCTATCCCTTGAAGTCTGTAGTACAAAGCTGTGTAGAGTAGTTGATTGCAGCTGGTGTTTTTAATGGAATTTAGGATAATCAAGTTATGTTGACTTTCTGTTATATTAAACTGTTTGACTTCCTTATGCCATTTTGAAAATGGAATATAACATATAAGTTATTAGAGATTGGAACGCTGGACCTCATGCTCAGAAAAGCTAGGAGAAGATGGATTGCTTAAATAACTGGGAAGATATTAAACTTAGCATGTCTTTTTGCAGTCCCCTGGGGTAACAATTACTTTCCAACCTTGAAGAAGTCTGAACAAATGTCTAGGACGAAAATGGAGTTTCATGATGGTGTTGGCAGGGAATAGGAAGTCACATGCAAGACAAATCTTTGGACCCAGAGTGTCAAAACATTTTGTTTGTTATGGCTGGATGCAAACTTTCACATGAGGTTTTATGAATGGGGCAATATCTAACTAGTCTGTCTTGTCTAGACTTGGTGGTTGCTTGTTAACAATAAGGATCTTTGATTTCAGAATTACTTACCATGTGACATGTGAGTTCATAGCGTAATATTCTCATCATCTCACCTGTTTTTGATGAATAAGCTTTATATTATGAGTATGGTATTGTTTTTCCAAATCTGTGTCAGCCTTTGTGGGTGCTCATAATTAATTGAGTGTTCCATGAGTTTTGATGCTACACTGTAATGTTTTAGGCTTTGACTGTCTTGTTTTTTGTTTTTTGTTTTTTTGTTTGTTTGTTTGTTTTTTGGTTTTTTTTTTTTTTAACTTAACAAAACCTGCCCCTTAATAAACTACTCCATAGTGAAACAATTCAGCTTCTTTCTTTCATCCTGACCTGGTCAGCTACCATTTAATGCCAGCAAAAGTATCATTATTTCTAACTAGTGCTTTTCTTATTTTGTGTAATGTAGTATAAAATGTGTATTAACATGATTTCATGTCAGGTATTCATATGTGGTTAAAAAAAAAAAAGAAAAAAAAAAGAAAATCTGCCTTTTTAGTTGCACTGAAAGTCAGTGAGAAATCAGGAATAGTATGCTGAACTATATTTTTATAGCTCAGCTATGTGAAAAAGGAACATAAGGACATAGGACAATTCCTCCTGGATCAGACAGTTGTCCATCTAGCCCATTATTCTGTCTCTGACAGTGGCAGTAGGAGGTGCTGTTTAGGGAGATCCCATGAACCTGGCTATTTTCTATCTTCTATTTTCCTAATACTGCCCCAGCGTCCAAAATTGTATTAGAAAGGGGTGCATCCCTGTTTCATCCTTTCAGTATCTATTTATGAATTTATTGCCTGTTAATTTGCCTAATCCCTTTCTGAACCTTCTGAGATCATAGCATCTGGCAGGAGAGAGTCTCAGAAGCTCTTTACCAACTCTTAAATTACCCTCTCTTAAAGTACTCTGTCTTCTACCTGCTTTAAACAGCTCTCCTATTAGTTCTTGTATTTCAGGATTTGGTGACCAACAGTTCTTCAGTCGCTTTATCTACCACCTTTGTGATTCTGTAAACCTTGATCACCTAATCCCTTGGCCTCCTTCTCTCCAAACTGAGAAGTCCAGGCGATTTTAATCACTTCATAAGACCTTTGATCATTTTAGTTGCCCTTCTTTTGACTTTCTCTGAATCCATGAAAGGAAAAAAAAAGAAAAGAGACAACAAAACAGAAATACGTGTGAGTGGCTACGTGTGAAGTGTTCATGCAGTAGTTCTCACAGACACCATTTATTCAGATCCTGTCCTGTTGCTTGCTTCTGTAGTCGATGAAAGAGGGGAAATATTTCATGTAAGTATTTCAGAAAATTATTTAAAATTGTTGGGATGCCTTTTTGTAATATTTACTTGTAGCCCTTTAAGACTTCACCTGGATATTTTTGTTTAGCTAGTAAAAGCTTTTCACACAGTAATTTTGAGTGATTTTTGAATTTACATGTAACCATTCTCACCCTGACTTGGAAAAGTGTGTCCTGTCATCTTACTTGATTTGGCTTCTCACACTATGTAATATTTCAAAGTCTTAATCAAAAGTGGTTCTTGTGACATCATTATTCCTACAGTTCCACATTGTTTTGAACGTTATTTTATTTTCAGATGGAAGTCTTATGTTTTCTACTTTTTCATTTTCTCTTCCACTGTGTTGCATATACTGTATTAACTAATTAAATAGATGCATTTGACTGTAAATGGATATGGGATGTCTACTTTTGCTGTCAAAATACATATATAAAACTTTGAAAATTTCCTTATGTATTTAGGCTGGTAAACCTAACCATCTCTTTTGTGATTCCGGTAATACCATGAGTCACTAGCAAACATACTGGGGTTTTTTCTATTTTTACATGCAAATTTGCAAAACAACTTTGATATTGGAAAAATGTGTCTTTTAATCTTCATTGCAGTAAGAATTTGAGATGACACCTCAAGCTGTGTTAGGAGAAGCAAAGAATAGGCAGAGGCATAAGTATGGAGGAATCACGAAAATTGCTGAAAAAGATGCACAGTGACGTATTATCATAAAGTTAATAGAGGTAAGGGGAACTGTAAAGAAAAGATATAAAAGTTAAGGAAAGTATTTTCTGTTCTTCTGTATTCTTCCTGTTGGGACAAGGCAACGGCATCTTGTGTTGAGAGAAACACTATTTTTTCAGAAGACAGTTGTATCAGAACTGCATCTCTTGGCAAAGACAACAGTAACTGATTTTATTTACAGTACATGATTATCCCCTCTTACAGGCTAAGTAAAGTTGGAAGAGGGATTGGAACAGAAGGTTAGATAGAAAAAACAGAGTGTGGAGACAACATCTGAGAGCAAGTCTCTAAGTATTTGCATTGAATATAAAGAACACTTTGGCCTAGTATACTGATAGTAACATTATGAGCCACCTATATAAACTTCAGTTATGTATGACAGCATTGAAACTATAATTCCATCTTGTGAAAATGGGAATTGCAGGAGAATAAATGATGTTCAGCTGAACATCAGTCAGTCTCATGCAGGAGCTTTAAGAAGAAGGGGCAATGGCTGCAAAAGTGCCCACATGTAGTGAATGTTTAGAAGTTCAAAAGACTGATGTAAAGCAAATTTAAATGAGTCAGTCCCTGAGACATTTGATCTGTCAAAAACAAAACCAAAAATTAGTGGTAGTGGTCTCATGCAGTCCTGAATTCTAAAAATTTCAAGTCTTTGACCCTTAAAAATACTAAGTATGACTTTGCGTTGCCCAACCTGTAGTGCATCCTGTGAAATTTTTTGAAGCCTTTGTTCTTTGATGTGGCTTTCAGAAGGATTCAGGGTGCATTGCATAGTCACACATATGAAATGATGAGACTATCTATCAAACTACTAACAATTTTCTCAAGCTTCAAATCTTTTCTTGATAAACATTGTTTCTTTTAAAGGTCTTACATGAACTGTTCACTACTTTCTTAACATTTAATACCATTTCAAACAATCCTAATCAAACATCCTTTGCACTGTATCATTGCATAGTACGAAACATGCAATCAGCTATTTTAGATTTCTCCTTCATTATAAGTGCAGCCAGTACAGACTTTCCATATGTCTGGATATCTGCATGCTAAATAGCAAGAAAAACAGATGATTTCTTTGTTTGAATAAAGGAAAAGAAATAGCTCTGTTATCAGAGGCAGGCTGAGTGATAGCTTTATTTGGATTCCAGTCTATTAGTTCATCTCCATGAATGACAATTATGATTCATCCTTCCAAATACCAGTTATTTCATAAATCCTGCCGGAGAGCACAGCAGTGGAACTGCCATGGAGCTCTGCCAATAAAGTCACTGATGCAGTTAGAATATATCTGCACGTAATTCAGTCCCCTTGTTGCATGTGTTAAAGGCATGCATTCCTCCTCTCACATTTAAAATCCTTTAATTAAGGATGCTACTCCTTGTCTCTTGCATGTAGAGTTCTAAAGAGGTGCTGGTTTTAAAGTACTCAAGGGATTTAATTGGACCCTTCATAGCATATAGTAAAAGCTAGCTTTTCTCTTCAGAGACCTTTAGTTTTTATGACATAAGATATTTATTTTACTTAGTCCTTATGATAACAGGTGCTGAAGTTCTGGGATCTGCTGGTTCTCCAAGGTAGCTTTTAAAATTTTTCTTTCCATGCTTGCTTTTGCAAACTGTGTCTGTTACAGAAAGTGATTCCTTGGTTTGTCTTTACAATCAGACCCCGGGCACTCTCCACTGAGTATTTGCTTCTTTTTTTTCACTAGCTGAAAGGGCAGTATTGGTAATAGTGCAGTTAATCGACCAGTGAAATCTTTTTCTGCTTATGCTCTGTGAGAAAGGGAATTTCGTAACTTTGAAAATACACTTTTGGGTAAGCGACAACATGCATGGCAAAGACTGTAATGGTAATGTTGAACTTTTATGGATAATGTTAAAGAGAGAAATGCTAATCTTTTGAAATGCTTTCAGCATTTCTGGAAATTAGTCCAACAATTTCATTTTGGGGCAAATATGCAAAGCATGCTGGTTAGTTTTCCATGACGAATGTTCATCATTTTCTCTCTGTTCACATTCCAAATAATCTTTAAACTGTTACAAGGCAATATTAGTGATAATACTAGTCAAACTGCATTTTGCTTCCTTAAGAGAGGCTAGCATTTTGCCCTCTTAAAAAAGCTATGTAAAAGCGAAGATAAATAACACCTTTGGTTTCATACTGTAAAGCTGCCTAGGCATGTCTACCATTCAGAAAACTGAAACTTGCCATAGGAAGTTTTGCACTTGTCTCTTAGGAGTCTGAAGCCGTAAGAATGAGAAAATGTTCCTAATCTTTCCTTTCATATATCCTCTGCCATAACAACTTTTTCTGTGTAGTATGTGGGCAAAAAACACTTTCATATTCCTGGCAGTGTCTTGAAAGAAATGGAAACATGAGTGTTCTCCAGTATTTGCAGAAGATCTCCTATTGTCTCAGGACCCAATACGCTGCATTCTGCTATTGCTACAATGTGGTAGCATATACCACTGTTCAAATATATTCACAGTATCAGAAAGCAAACTGAGCAATTGAAAATGTGCCTATCATTGTAAGTTAGAAGTCCATGTTTGGGTGCCATTTTTTCAAATCTGAAAGGCTAAATGCATTTTAGTATGAAAAAAATGTCAGAAATAAAAAGCAGAAGGGCTGCCTTATTAAAGCAGAAAGGTTAAGAAAAAGAGTGTTATAAGAAAGAAACCTTAATGGCACTACAACATCATGAAAACTGAACTGGAAATAGTCAAATAATCAGTTCATAAGCAATCCACAGTCCTGTTAGATTAGGCAATACTTACAGTGAAAAAGATGGAAAGAAAATAACTGGGAAAAAAATAGTTTGTATTTCTCACCAAAAGGTATTGGTTTAAACCCCAAATTATTCAATATGAACAGGCCGATCAGCGCTCTTCTCAAAGATGCATGGGTCTTAATCTACTGAAAATTATAGCAAGATTCACTTTTCTTTCAGTAGGATGAGAATCTGGCCTAAGAGGAGCTAATGGCCTGCTAGCCCATTGTTCAAAACTCAGTATTTTAGCTCTGTAAAGGCTAAACATTGGGGCTTAGTTTCCACATATTGGACACAGTCTATGCCGCTACATGTAGAGTAAGAAGTTAAAGTCCAAATGTTACCTTTATTTAATGACGAACAGTAAAGTTACAAAAAGAACAGCTAGTGAACATAGAAGACAACTTGTCAAACTTAATCAAATTTTTTATTGAAGTAGATCTCTCATTACTATTATTTCAAGTGACTTGGTGTTTCTGAAGGAATATACTGCGATACTTCGCAACACAATTGTAGATGATGTTATCAGGATTCACTTAGTGAGATTTAATGGAACAGTACCTTTCTCTTAGCTTTTAGCTGCTCGTGATATTTGTCGGATGTGTCGCCTGGTATTTCTCCTCCCCAGAGGGTAATTCCCACTATGGAATAAGTGATGCCCATCACAAGCAGTGGAAAGCAGTAGACCAGCACAATCACAATGACATGATACCTGCAATGAGAAAGCATTAAGCTGATAAGTGCTTTCAGAGGAGCTATACCAATGGAATGGGGTGCTAGAAGTCAAGAGTGCTACTGTAGCACAAAGCATGTTTTATATTTACTGGCTAGTCCTTGGTGTTTTCACTGTCTTTTTGAAAGTCTTGAATTGCACTGCAAATTTATTTACATTTTAATGTAAGTGCTTTATGGGGTTTCTAGTTCTGATTCTGAGCTTGCACTAGCATAAATTAAGAATGACTCTATAGTTACCATGATTAGTGACTGCAGAACAAGGTATGTTTGTCCATAGCTAGCTGAATTGATTTAATTATTGCACATCCAAGCATCCTAAGGGCAAGCTAGGTGTTTTGAGCTCTAGTTTGGACCATAAATGAAAGAGGAAAGTAAGTATTTAAATGGTATATTTACACAAAGGCCGTGATAATTGTCCTGTGTTACCCAACATACTTCATATGGCAGATCTGTTGCACATAGGCAACACAGATCTGTTGCCTATGTGCAACATAGTCATCGCTGCTGATGTAAGCACTGGGGAAAAAAAGATAACTTCTTTTGCCTCCTGTTAGTTCCTAGTTAAATGCTATCTTCAGATAAAATCCCAGTGAATGATCAGTGAAGAATCCCCAGCTGTCACTGAGAGTGACCTCACTGCCCTAAAAAAAAATATCTGTGCATGGCTCCTAAAGTGATAAAAATTATATATGACCAGGGCCTCTTTCACCTGCCTGAAAGAGAGCAAAAGGTCAAATTTGATGCTGGATGGTTATACGGGCTTTCAGCATTGAACGCAGAGTTCATCTTAAATGCCAATGAAGACATGAAAGGGCAGGTAATGTTTCTATGGCTAGGTAACCACTTATTCCTAATTCTGCCAGAGGCACAAATAGGATATATTCAATTTAATTGACTGTTATTCTACACTTTCAGAAACTGGAACCAGTTATAGGTTTTATCGTTTTCTTATTTGGACTGATATGTGTGATAAGTAATTGTGATAGTGTAACAGAATGAAGTGGAAAAATCCAACTCTCTCATGAAGACATGCAGGGAAAAAAATCTGATTAGGACAAGGACAGGCTGGAAATACTTGTTATCCTGGTTAGGATGAAAAGGAAGCTTGCTTTGAGATGCATGTTTTCTGACCATCTGACCATCTTTGTCTGTATAGAAGTAGCCATCTTAAGTAAAGCAATGATGGTGAACGTGCAGCATGGGATGGAGAACACTCATAGAAGTGGAAGAGAATAAATGTGTTCCACTTATCACTTAAAATGCTCTATCTTCCTAGCTTAGAAAACTTGCTCTACATTTCTCAGTGATCAATGCTGTTAGTTATTCTGCACGTAGACTATCTGCGTGATACTCTACAGCTTTTGCCAAGTCCACTGCCAAGTGTTGACACCACCATGCACGAGTTTAAAAGAACAAAAGCTTACGTAAAATGCTGTTTTGGACCACCTGGCCACGCTACATAGCAAACAGTTCTCCCAGGCATCACCTTGGTTATGGAGTATAGGCACTGGGGAAAGGCCAACAGGAAAGCCAAAATCCATATGCTCCCAATGACCACCTTGGTAGCAGTTGCAGAGAGCCTAGGTTTCAAGGGATCAATAATGGCCATGTATCTGTAAAAGAAAGCAAAAACCTGTGCATAAGAAACCTTGAGAGGTTAGGATATGTCTAAAATCAACCAAAGCTTAGGGTTAGGAGAAGGATAAAAGCAGAGATATTTGTCTTCCTGGAGTTCTGATGGCATTGTCCTCTATGGGTGGTTCAGCCCCCATGAAGGCAGTGCTGGAAGAAAAAGAAGGTTCACTAAATATTATTTTGAAGCTGTGGGACACCCGGTTAACCATATGTATGCCAGTAGAGCCACTATTTCTCAAAGAGTTAATCCTGTTACTGCACAACCTGATTGAAAAGCAGCAATACAGCTGGATCCTCTGTTACTCTGCTACATAATACAGGGTTTATCTCTAATTAAAAAATTAACAGCCAAGCTGTCAGAATTATTAGTCATCTGTCCAAAAGCTACAGGAACCTGATAAGTCCGCATGCATTTAGTTCAGTAGACATAGACTGACTTCAGATCATCTGCCAGAGCCCCAGACTGCAACTGGTTCGTACAGAGATTGAGAGAGGAGCCATATGAGCATTTCCTCAGGTAATGTAGAAGTGATAAGAGCACCAAGAGAAATAGATGCATAAAGCATGAAAACATCTCATTTGCTTTCTCAGTTCCTGTGTTCTCAGGTGGGATAGCATTCTTCTTGCTGCCCTATAATTGTATTGGTAATCCATGTATGCTGATAACTTTAGAAGAACATGCAAAAAAATCGTTAAAAAGTTTTCTCTAAGTAATTCCAGTTTAAAAGCTTAGGAAAAAAGAGCAACAGGAAGGCATCAAGACAGACAGTAAAAGAAAAACAAGTCTTGTTTTCTGTCTTTTGATCTCTGTTACAGAAGCAAGGAACAAGGGAGACAGAAATTCTGTATTTTATATACTCCATATGACATACTTCATGTGTTTTTCACATTATTCTTAGCATGACTATGCTTTGATTTCTGGGCTAAACCCTGAATTAATGTATTTCCCACCAACTTCCCTGATCACACTATTTTGTTTCATTTAACAATGACCAAATAATGACTTGCAAAATCATTAATCATATTAATTAAATAGGAACACTATTCAAAATTTCTTCCACTATTAGGGGGAATGCTGATAAGTATCAGCCAGAATCACATTTAAAGAAATTTTTGTACTTCCGTAAAACCAGGGAGATACTGGCTATATGTATGTCCATACTGTTTTACCAATACAGCATACTGAATAACTAACTACATGTTCTTTAATCTGACATACTAATGTTTTCCAAAACAACACAAGGAAATGGTTTTCACATTAATATTTTGCTTCAGATCCAGAGGGTTCCCAAAGTACATTAAAAAATCCTTTTATTCATGACTGAAACACAATGCTGTTTGTGAGTTAATGTAGGAGTTAATGGATCAGCAATTTAAATCAAGAAATTTTCATGAAAGTATTCAGTGTATCTGTGCTTATTCAGGAAACTGAAGATCTGCCCTTCTGCAGTTATTGGTAGCATTGACATTCTACACTGTGTTTCTGAAACCATTGCTTTTCTGAAATCAGAATTAGAATAGCAATGATTTAGAAGCTCCTCAGGAATCACCAGGGCAAGTCAAAAGGAAGCTAACAAAATTAAAATATTCTTCTCTGTGTTTCCTTGTGTCTTTTTATTTTCATATTATATGAAAACACCTGAAGCAGATAGAAAACTGGGATGAATATGAAAACCAGCTTGCATGTTTTACTAATGAGAGTTTCCCAAATTTCTAGGCAAATGTCTGGATCCATTTCAACAGTTTGTCGTCAGTCACAGGGATTAGTACTAATTCTGGAAGAAGCAAACTCATTGCCAAAGAATAATTATGGCCCATATACTTTCACTCTCTTTCATAGTACACATGTCCAGTTACCTGATCATGATCGTCTTTGACAAGATTCTTGGAGTATATCAGTGATTTCCTAAAGGTCCTCTTTGTTTCCATTGTGGGTCTCCAGACTTCATGCCTGGTAACTGCCCTTGTCCCTGTCTGTTTCAGGGTTTAAATAAAGTTAGAAAGTCAAACCACACCTATTCCAGCCTACATGTGTAGAGAAAATATTTTCAGAACTTTCCAGTATTGCTTCTCTCCTTGTGTCATTTATACCTTCTAAAGGAATTGCAGTAAGTAAAAGATGTACTATGGCTCTTCATCTATTCTTTCTCTACATTTCTACCTCATATAAAGATGGATTGGGATAGATTCAGAGACTATTTTCTGTATGGAAAATTACATAGGCAGAAAAAGGCATTGTATGGCAGGACTGTGGAAAAAAAAATCACTTTGTCTCATCAGCATTTGTAGATTTTGTGCTATTGTTGAGACTTTAGGTGGTGATGTGGGGCTTAGAAGTTGTAAAATCAGTTTACTTTACAGTCACAGAGAATGAATTATTTTGTAGGAAAGCAAGCATAAATTAGTAGATCCTATTCCAAAGTGACACTAATATGCGATTATTATTTGTCTTGTCTATGTTTGTCGTTTTGACATTCATAGATAAAAAAATTTCAAAGCCATTCATGATGTTTACTTTTTGTGTTCTCATTTTCTGCCTTGGGTTTAGATCATGAGAACCCTTCTTATACTGTTAGGTGACTGCTTGGGTGTATGCTGCTAAATCCAGGCAGGATTTGAATTGAAATCCATTGAAATCAATGGATAAGCTGCCATTGACTTGAATCAATCCTTTTTTGGATGAGTAAGTTCTGTTCTGCTGCAATTAGAAGAGTAGCACTCGTTTAAAATGAAGGAAGGTGCGACATGTCTTAATTGTTAGAGTACACACCTGAGTTCTAGGCAGACTTGCCCAAGATTTTTAGGTACAGACATTAGATACAAGACAATAATAATAACATTCATAAGATAATGCTCCTGATAAGAATTTGTGCAAGTAATCTTCTGCCTCCATATTTACCTGCTATGGCAAACAAATTTTATTCATGATGTTCCTACCTTTTGGAAATTTCATACTTGAGAGATGGTTAATTATAGAACAGATATTTGTTTTAGCAAAAATAACTCTGTTTATAGTTAACCATCAAATGTGTGATAAATCCAACATCTGCCATCACAGTGGTACTCAGCCTCTAGTAGGCATGATAACTGCTAATACCTTAAAACATCTAAATGCTGTCAGAAACTGAGTGTGATCTAAAACAACGTCAGTTCTGAATCATCAATTTCCATATCTAGAATTTCAAGCCTATTCATTTTGCATTGTTTTTACTGCACTTATGTTTTTTTTCTCCCCAGGGTAATTAGTTCCCCTCTCCTTTACCTGCTTTTTGTTTTTTTGAGCTAAACTTGTGCTTTTGGTATTACATGCTAACTATGAAATAGCTTTATTTGAATGCTGGGTGTCTTGTCCTGAGAGAGCAGCAGATCTCATGAAAATATACATCAGTTGGATTGTTGCCCTCTACCCCCTAGTTCCCTTCTCCTCCAAAGAGTAAGTACAACTTGGTAATGAAGATAAGTTTGTAGTCATGAGTCCTGTCTTTCAAATTGAGCTAGCTTGAGTGTGGGCTGCCAGATACTGTCCAAAATCCTTGATGATCTTTACCTGTAGTAGGTGATAACCCATAAACAAGTCATCATTTTCACATGCTTGTGGGACTCCTAAGACATCTCCTCCTAACCTGGAATCATTCCTTTCAATTGCTAGTTTTCTTCAGATTGTACATTGACATTATTTTATGTGCTATTGTCAGATTTCTATTACATTCACATTATTCTTATTCCCAGTTATATTATTCCCAATAGGTACCAGCAGTAATTCTCTTTGGCTAAGACATAATTCTGCTGTTTTATCTCCCTGTCTGGTGACTGCCCTTTAAAGATGTGGATTGTTTGTGTGAAATGACTCATACAGCTGTACTGATGGAAATTTTAACTATTGGCTGTCTGAGAGAGGTAAGCCAAAGGACAAGGATTAGATGAAAAGCAGACTACTTGTCTTTCATGTTGAAATTTGAGTGATAAGACAACAGCCTAGCTTTTGCACAAGATAGATTACAAAAACGTAGCAGGCAGTCATTCTAACAAACAAGATGGAGAAGAGTGGAGGAGCCTTGAGCATTCCCTCAATAATACCTTTGTGCAGGAAGGACTTAGATGACCAGAGAGTATTGACAGCTCTCTACTACTAAGCCTTTGATAAGAAATCTAATTTATTCTGATTTGCCAGTACACTAACAATTACAGTGAAGTATCTAACTTGTTTCCTAAGTGGCTTTTCTTAGAAACAAAATTGCTTAATTAACATAGTGAGATATTGCTTTATAGCTGCAATTGTTACGCTCACTCAAATTTGTCATATAAGTTTGGGAGCATTTTCCTAGAGAAGCCATCATTGCCATAATTAAGGATAGTGGAAAATGCGGAATGACTCTCAGTTGCAGGTTAAAAAACACCTCGGTAGTTGAGCTGTCTCTGCATGTTAATCTCTGTAGCCAAAAGAAGCCCAGAAGAGAATTGAGTCCTTCCTGCACTGTTAGCTGTCATTTGCAAAGGAGGCTTAGCCACTCCTGCCTATAATTTTGTTTGCTGGAAATGTTACCTTGCCATTACTGGTACCTAAGGGTGGTAAGTTGTTTGTCTGTCTCTTTAACCTCAACCTGAAGGAGCAGTAGCTACTTTTTCAGTTGACCCTTGCCTTTGATCTCTGTCCGTTTTGGCCAGGGTGTTTCCATCAGGAATGAAAGCTCCTGCTAGCACAGACTAGAGGTTCCATGCTTAGGAGTTGCTCAGAAAATTAGTGAGGTGAGAAGGCTATGTATGGGATAATGTGTATGTGTGATGCAGGATATTGCCCCTATATGTTCCAATTACCCATGGCTGACAACTGTCTGTCATCTTTCATGGTGTAGATCTGTCATTAGGGCTCATTTCCTTACTCTGTTTGATACCCTTACATATATTTTGTATGGCAAAGTGCCAGTTACAAGGGGGAGCAGCAGACATGCTGTCTGAATTGTGCACTGAATGGTGATGAACATGGTGTAGAAAAAAGAGGATTGTGTGAGTAGGCGAGGAATGAAAGGGAGAATGATGAGATACAGGATCTGGAGCAAAAGCAAAAGAACTGAGACTGGGGAACAGTTTGCTGAATGCAAAAGTAGGAATAGAAGTGAAACAAGAATAATGAGAAGCTAATAGGAGGAGAAGCAAAGAAAGGAGAATTGTAGAATAATAGCAGATAGAAATTGGGTTGAGAGAGGAGAGGATAAGAAAGGAAACTGGGGTGATGTAAAGGCAAAAGACATATGAGAAAAGTCAGCCCTAGTGGACCAGAGATTCCGAGGTAAGTAGAACTGTCAGAAAAGCACAATGTTTTGACAGTAGGGCTCTGTGGTGGCAAGCCCTTTTGCCTCTGCAAGTGTATGGGAGAGAACTCCCAAAGAGTTGTTCTCTCTGCGATCAGGCAACCATAAACTGCGTGCTAGGGGAACAGATGGACTTCTCTGATGCGCCGATGTCATCTGTCTTAATGACTGTTCTGTTTCTCCACTGTTCTTTCAAGTGGTCCTTCTGAAGTCAGTGAATGTGGCCAGTGCTGAGGTCCTCGTAGGTCCACCATGTTCTGTGATATGTATACACAGACCTTGGACCTCCCCATACCTCTGTCTCTAAGGACACTAAAAGACAGTAGGCATTTGAGATGAAGGAGGATTTATAATGGCTACAAGCAACTGAAGATTTGTTACACCGCTGAAAAGCGTTCTGTAGCTGCACAAACATTATTCAGTGGGGTGCTGTGCCAATTTGCTTTGCAGTCTTTGGACATTTACTGTTCAGTCGGTCACCAGGCTGGAGCAATGGGACCCCCTGCCAAACAAAATGCTCTGAACTCTCACTGAGGTTGTTTGATTTTTGGATTGGACTTCTAATGCTTTCTCACTCCAGTGGGAGCTGCTGATAATGCCACAGATAGCTTGTTCCACACAATAAAGCGGGGATGCTGAATCTAAAGTACGTATCAACTGAAAAGAATTAACTCATTATGCTCATTTATCACAACAAGCAGAAACCATCATTACCCCATCCAAAATAAACACTAACACTTGGAAGATAATTATAAGATGGAATATGCACATTTAGAAATTTAGGGATATAAGTATGTGCAGGCAGAGGCTCAGGCCAACACTTGCAAGAATGTGGATTATTCAACATCTGCACCATGTTCTATGTATTACTCTAAAACATTTTTAGGTAGCACTTTAGTTTCATCACTAGAATCACTAGCACATGATTTTGTTTGCTATGATCATGCTATATCCCACTGTCATAGCTTTTCTTCCAGCTTTGGCTTGTGTTAATCTTTGTCCCTAGCGAATTACTACTGAAATCGGCAAGAGTGTTTCCATTGAACTTAGTGAGAAATCAATCAGGCTGCAAGATATAATGGCTGGTGCATCATGGCGTGCTTGCTGCAGCACTCTTTTCCTTCAAGACTGTTTTCTTATCTGCTGGGGTCAGAATAGATCTAGTTTCCTTCAGAACTAACTGCTCAGTTTGGCTGGAGTCTACAATTTACTGTTTGGTACGTATTTCTTGGGTTCATCAAATCAAGAAAATCTGTTTTCTCTGAAACGATAATAGAGACAATCCTCATTTGAATAACATTGATAAACTCTTTAAGCCAGTGGTTATAATGACAGCATAATCATGTAGCTCTGTTACAGTTTGCAAATAACATAAGAGACAAATAGCTGGTAAGTACTATAAAAGCTTCTGAAGTTTGTGTATTATGGTCCTCACAGTAGAAAAGATAAAAAAAAAATCTTAATTTATCTTTTTGTAAACAGTGTACACTGACTAATACAGGCAGGAAAATCTTCCCTCTTTAACACATTATTTAGAAAATTGTAGCAAAAATACATAAGACATTTTTCAAACAAAACGATGTTCAAAATTGGATCCTACAAATGCCAATCTGGAGACACAGTTGGAACTCTTTAATCATCCTAAGTGATTTGTTTCACGTGTTTACAGTGTGTTTATAAACTTAAATGGGGAAAAAAGTAATCAATTCAGCCCCAGATTGTGACAGGAAATTGGGACTTGTCAAAGGAAGAAACTGAGAGAAAATCATAATGCTTGCATATAAGTGGCTCGTCAACAGCAGACAGCAGAGTGCACTTCCTTCGTGAACGCACGGGTGCTGTTACTGCCTCAAAACAGAAGCTGGTTTTGAAACTTTGTATTTGGAATCAACTGGTAATTAAGAAACTTAGGTAGGGAAATTGCTATGATTCCCTGCCCTTGTTTAGAACATTGCTATGGAAAATCCTACAAAAGGTCTCTGTAAGGTAGATACAGTAGACTAAAGGAGATGGAATGAACTGTGAGATTTTAGAGGCATTTTTTGTATGACAAAACCCAAATCTTTAACTTTTGCATTCTTTAATCTTTATCTTCTACCTACTAGTGCAAGGCTCTGTCTTTTCTTGTGGGAGTAGTCTGTATTCATTCATTTTTTAGGAAGAGTGGCTACAGGCATTTTTGCAGGACTGTCTCTGACTGCTGAATAAGACTGGTTTTGGTGGCCAGAAGGATCTACAGTGAATAACGTTACTGTTACACAGTGATCACCTTAAAGCTAACAGCATAAAGAAAGAGCGTATGACAGCATGATAGATATACAAAGACGTTGTACACTTGAGAGGTCAGTGGGCAATATCCCAGAGGGATAATTTGGCCTTGATTTACCCAGAGGCACATGTGCTGCTCTTGGTGAATGGCTGTCGTGCTTTGAGCAAGGGTAACACTGCAGTTTTTCTGAAATCAGGACTAGCATGCAATGCCTTGCTTTTGGGTACCTCTTAACAGAAACCTTAAAACAGGAATATTGAAATTCTTCAGTTCTGAAGAGTTCTTATACGCAGCGCAATGCTTTTTACTTGAGGAACATTCTGGTAACTGGTAATATGCTAGATTTTTTGAAGTATGTAACTGATTTTACACAACATTTTCTGTACCTATGCATATTGATAGAAAAAGGATAACACTTTTCTTTGGTCTGTTTCATAAAATGATGGACTAACTGACTTCCCCTGACAGAGGGGCTTCTGTTTCTCCTGTTCTTTGATCTACCTGGGCTGACAAGGACCAATATCAATGCAAAGTCTGCAGAAACAGCTCCATCTGCACAGGCTACAGCCCACTCAGTTATTGCCTACATTTTTGACACTGTCATCTGAATGGCTTCCTTCTTGTTTCTGCAGTTATTTTGAAATAATTTTATTTTAGGTAAACACAAATATGTGAATGATAAAAATTTCTCTCCTGGTTGGTAAATCGGTCAGAAATACATGCATATAGGCAATAATACTCAAGAAAAAAACAAAACAAAACAAAAACCCCCAACCCTTGACTATCTTTGAAAAGTACTGCAAGCTACCTTACATAGTAAACCACAGATAGATCTTTTAACAGTTTTCATTAAGCTATAAATAAGGGCACTGAGAAAATGTATTTAAGGCTAAGACTCTGTCTAAAATGAACTTCTCATTCGAACATATGGTTTGAACTTATCAGATGTTGTTTCCTGCCTGGGAAAAGAAGACTTGGGGCTAGTCACTGTTGTAAATGTTGCTTACACTCCTCAAGATATTGGCCTATCAACCTAATTTTTTTCACTGCATCTTTTGAAAGCAGCTTGTTAAATAGAATATTTAGTCAATGCAAAACAAAGAGGAAAAAAATAGCTGTTATGACTATATTTTTTCCCAAACTGTCCTAATATTATCAATAACATAACTCTGACATGAATTTTGACCAAAAACCAGAAAGATTCTGTCTTTTTGCCTGATCATTATGAGTTTGTACCACAGCAAGAAATGGATTATTTTTCCTATGTCTCTGGCAGTCTGAATCTTGTAGCCATTGCATCAGGATGTTCTGCAGAAACTATTTCACCACTTTTCTCAGAAAGAAAGAAAGAGAATTGTCAAACCCAGAAAGTCATTTTAGGCTCCCAAGTCATAGTCCTTTATGTTTCACCTCTTGATTTTTGAACCCATAATGCTCTCCTGTTCAACCTTTTCTCTCCAGTTCTGAGGACTAGTATTTTTCAGAGGGCAGCCTAGATACTGGGATCCAGAAATATGATGTGCTTCAACTTAAAATGCAAATTGGGAAACACAGAGAAATGGGGAAGGGATTTCCTATTTGAATTCTATAGTTTGACTGGCAAAGTAATAATAGTGATAATTTTAAAAGCGTATATTGCATTTTTCCCTTCATGATATGCAGTGACCGAGGCTAATTCATGAAGTCATGATTATGAAGTCATCCACTAGTTTGGAAAAAAAGATGTATTGAACTTTAGTTTGGGGGTAGGGCAGGTAGTGTTTTCCGTAGTTATGTGACACCAGAGGCAGGTAAAGCTAACTAGCAATAAAATGGCATCTTGTGGAAAAAACAGCACAGTGCGTTTACAGAAACTCCCTTTATCCATTTCTTCGGATTAAAATATTCTCAGATATGAGGGGGAGATCCTCTGGGGAAAATAACCTGTAAAGCACAAGAAACCTGAAAAGAAATCCATCTAGCTCTTTGTTTTTCTTGTTCCTATGTTCATCTCTCTCTCCCCAGACTGCAGTGCAAATTCTCTCTTCTTTTACATGGAAACCATTTACTTTGTTTGAGGGAAGGGGAGTGAGAGAGGGGCCAAAGGCTGCAATTCTGTTTGGGCTGAGCTCTGTGCAGGGGACGGCAGCTGGCTGGGCGACGCAGGTTTCCTGCCTGCCATTGCTTCAACCTCCTCTGTTCACTGGTGAGCCAAGCACAAAACACTTGGTACCAAGCACATGTACAAGAATGCAAGTACCAGTATATATCTTTTTGGTGTGCATCTTTTGCTGACGCCACTACCATATGACCACAACATAGGGTCACGCCTTGTGCACTCCATATCCTAACCTGTTAGATATATTTGAGATCATTTTTTCACATACACATCTCCCTACACTTCAGTGTTTCCGAGCACACAGGATAGGTAACAGATACTTAACTCCCAATTCAGATAATGTTATTCAATGTCAAAGATGGTTGTGTATAGTTTGGCAGGAGTATCAGTTTAAAATGTTTATGGCACATGAAGGCCTTGAGCAATCTGTCCCAGGAATAGGAACTCATGCAGAGACAGATACCAAAATGTATTCTACTGGAAAGATAATACATTTTTCAATGTGCCAACTGCCTACTTCAGAATTTCAATAACAGATTCATTTATAGGGCTTGTGGTACTACTTTGTGACAATAATAACTGCTCTTACAGCATGCACTTGAAGAGAATGAAGAGCCTAAGTGATATTTTGAGGATCTGAGTGTATACACATGATGAATTTAGGTTTCATTTGATAAATTGAATCATGTGTTTATGCCTCATAACTGTTACAAGCCTGTATCATATTACTTACTCTGGAGTCTAATAAGTGTATAGAGGGATTATTAACAGCCATCAGTAACTGAACAATGTCACAGAAAAATAAAAAACTGACCCAGTATATGTGTGCTTCTGTAGACAGAAGTCTAAGAAATAAGGTGGGAAACTAGAATGACAAATTTTGAATAAGGATATTGGTGTAATAGGCATACTAGAAACTAGGTAGGAGGAATGTAACACTATATTACTAAGGTTCATAAAAAAGAGAGGAGATTGTGCAAGAGGAGGAATAAAACTGAATGTTAAATATAGTTTAAAATCAAGTCAAGTAAGACAAATGTGTTCATGAATAATATAGAATTTTATGGTTTGAAACTCCAAGCATGACTCTGAAAAAATAAATTTCAGGATTATACACTCAGCTAATTCACAGTAATAATGGTGATATGCCAAAAGAAATTAGAAAGGCTGTGATAGCAGGTAATGCGATAAAAATAGAAGATAACAGTGACTTCTGTGCAGACATAAAATATATTCTTGGTCAACATTAATGACTACTCTATGGAGCATCTACGAGGAGAAGCCCAAAGTAAGCAAGAACCTCTTGAGTTGGTCCTGAACGGTGTCTATGGTCGGGCTTAAATGTTATTATTCTTTGAATAGCGTCTAAGTATGGCTGGTTTTAACATCTCTGCAGAAACATTAAAAGCCCAAAAAAGCTGCTGCTATGGTAGTGTTTCATTTAAAAAGGAGGAACTATAAAAACTTGAGGAAGCTTATTAAAAAGAAATTAGAAGGGCAACTAAAAGGAAACAGAGACTGCTAATAACAAGAATCAATCATATTCTGAAACATGGAGATTCTCTAATTATCTAATATTTTATTAATGAATGTTAATTAGATTTTGAGTCCAGTGTTCAGCAAAGTGAGTGTAGGGGTGTTGGGAAAGAGAAAGCTGGGCCCATGGCTCTTGGATTCTGATTCTCATTTTGTTGCAAATTGTTTGATTGTTTGATTATTTTATTTTTCAATCAAATTTTTAAAAACATCCATCCTGATGTCAACATGTTACCATGTCAACAACATGATGCTGTGTAGTCATACTTAAGTGAGCTGTCTGGGGTACCAGTGGTAAGAGTGCTAATACACCTGCCTTTTAGCTCTAATTTTAATAGCCTTATTCCTTCTAAAAATAGAGTTGCAGACACAGTTCTGTGAACTAAATACAAGTAGGAAGTTTCATAGCAGCTCTGTTGGACAAGACAAATATAGAATAAAGTTCTGTATCTGCCTGTAGGTAAAAAAAAAAAGGCATTTCGTTCTATCAGAAGGACCAAAAAGGGGGGAAAAGATGAAGTTATTATTGAAATCATAATGGGACTTTGGGACATGATCAAGTTTTAAGTTTTGAAAATGATGGTTCACTTAGATAATCTCCTGATTTGAAGTTAATTATTGGACTGGCATTATTAATGGCTCACTGAGGCAGCAAATTGTAACAGCTCCAGAGTTTACATCAACACAACATGTGAGGAAAGTTTTGTGATTAAAAAAAAGTGCATGAAAGTGCATGAATTCTCTTTAACATTGGACTTTATTTTGTCATTCTTTTATTGCAATACCTTTGACTCTGCAAGTAGCTGAACTGAAAAATTAGCTGGGATTCTTGCAGAGTATAGGGCTAGGAGAGATGCGTAACATTTGGCAGAATCTGATCTTTAGAAAGGAATAGGTCAAATCCATCTTTTTTCCCTTTCCTAATAATTTGTTTAAAAAAAAAATTACGTAGGTTTTTTTGATGCTATTACGTTGACCTATGTTGAGCAGTAGTAAGCCTTGTAGACTGTTCCGCAGTAATGCAGAACATTGGTGTATCATAAATGTAATCTTATTTACATTTGTGTGAAATATTGGCATATATATGTCATTCTTTTCTATTACTTTTGCATATAAAGAAATCTAATATATATGTAATAGCTCTTCAAAGACCAGAAGTTTACTTGCATACTAGGAAGAAAAGAAATTGTAAGATGTGAATAGGATCAGCAACTACTCACTGTCATTTTTAGAATACCTTGCTTAATTCCAGAGCAGTTGCTTTTATAAAGAGTTAAACTTGTTGAAATGAGGAAATCATTATGGAATAGCTGAGAGAACAATAACTGAGAAAGTCATACTGTAGATGTGCTAATAACAGGAAAAAATGCATAAAAATATATTAAGTGCTCTACTGAAGGCATGTTATTTTATGCTATATGGCTACATCTCCAAACTTCCACTTTAACCATCAGATATCTGCAGAGAATTTCTAGGCCTAAACACAGAACTGGTTCTATAATGAGGTAATCTTGGGGCTGGAAATTGATTGCCAGGGTACATGAACCACCTCTTTTGCACGCTAAGAACTAGTAGGAAAGGACAGCGGGTCTTCAATGGCCAGGAGCAGATGGCTTAAATTCTGCCTAAAGTTACTGTCTATAACACAGTATAGTATCATATTATATAGTATATGTATAATACTACA
>NW_009224470.1:411-10136 GCF_000690835.1 Fulmarus glacialis | reverse complement strand
GGCTCGGGGTGGGGTGGGACGGTGCCCTCGCCCGGCGAGCGCCTGCCACCAGGCAGCTTTTGCATCTGCTGTACCTTAAAACGCCATGACTGAGAGCGCACAGATTTGAATTCATTTTCATCCTTATCAGCTATGTAAGAAACAGAAAAAAGAGAATAGCTTAGGAGCTTTGTGCTCACAGACATCTTACGGGTTGGGTAAGGACACAGACTATTAATGTATGCTGAAATATCTCTTTTTAAATGAGGAAAAAGAGGTGGGGGGCTTTAAAAACAGATTTTAGTGTCCCAATGAAAGCATGACAGCAACAATTTATAATTTTCTGCTGTCCGGTTCCCTCCGTATTTCTCCCTCGCCATGCATCCTCCTCTCCCTCTCCCCCCACGTCCATCCTCCATTTCCCGATAACTTCTCATCACGCTGGCTCGAGCCTCTTGTGAAATGGTGGTGTGCGGAGGGAAGAGAGGAAGAAAGGGAGGAAGAAAGGCGCTATGATTGGGAGGGCAGGGGAAGGAGAAAGATTGAGAGAGACAGAGAGAATGTCAAAGCTCAAGTCTGGCATTTGCCTATTTAAATTCAATCATGCAGCCCTCGCAGAGCTGGAAATGGATGGCCTGCGTTATGAATTTCTGATCAGACGGCTGATAGGTTATGAGCGGGGACGTAATCCCATTGAGAAAGCCTTTTTTCCCAAGCAAGGGCAAGCAATAACTGCCCTTCAGAGATGGCTCTTTGCTTTGCCCTTTTTATAATTTTTTCCTTTTCTTTAAAAAAAAAAGTCCAAATAAGCATTTTTATGATGATAAATGTGTAATAATGATTCATTCTGCCTGCATCTGAAATGGGATATGCCTTTGCAAAGCAGACATGCGCTCAAAATAAACTGCCATATTTTTTCTTTTTTAAACCTAATTAGAATTCTCTCCTTCTCTCAGCTCATTTTGTACCAACACTAGTGATCTAAAAAGAAAGTGAAAGGAATGAACACATGCATTGAGACCGGTATTTTTAATACCCTGCAGGGTTTTTAACATTTTATAGTTTGCCTTTTTTAACATGATGTGTTTACATAAAAGGATAAAAAAAAATTTTTTCTTCAAATGGCAAGAACTACTGGCATACAGTAGGGGCAAGCCAGAAATTATTTTAAAAGCTGATGTTTTCTTACTTCTACCCATGTGACATCATTCAGTGTTGCTTTGCGTTATAGTGAATTAATCAAAATAGCTGGGGACACTGAAAGATTTACAGTAGCCAAATTCACCAGTGAGGGAAAGCGCATGCAGTTGGCAGTGTGTGCCAGCACCAGGACCTCGAAGACCACTCGTAACTTTTGTAGTCTTAAAAACTAGAAAACCAGGAGTTTGCTATTTAAAGTTCAGGATATATGTGCTGAAAAAACACCCGTCCCAGTTTGCGAGGACTGGAAACAGCCCCAGGGGAGAGGGGCATCATCCCAGAGCTGCATTAACAGAACAGGGAAGACGCCTGACGTGACTGAGGCTTCTGTAAATGACCAAAAGGGAAAAAATAATGTCTGAAGGCATGGGGGGAGGCAGGGAAGAGCGGAGAAGCATCTCAGTGTTGGTGCTAAGCAGGAACTTGCTTTTGGAGCTGCATCTCTAACATATTTGAAACAGAAACGAACATCAGTGAAATACATGGCATGTGCGAGTACTTTGGAACAGAAAGTATTGGAGACCACGGCTGTCCCCACCAGCAGGTATCGTTCACGTAATGGAAACCTAACGGTGGGGGAACCCAATTACCTATGTGTGCGTATTGTTTAATTGCAACAGAAGCCCAGGAAAGATTTAAAACATAAAGCTAAGTCCTTGTCACGTCATTTCATCTCAGTACCAGCTATGAGCTACTTAGGTTTGCCGTGAGGCTCTCACTCGCTCCACTCTCCTTCCCTCCACCACTGGTGCCCAAGCAATGCCCACCCTCATCCGTGAAGAACTCATAGCCACTGCATTCAAATCCTCCAGGATCTGAGCAGGGAAAGCCTTCGCGTTTCTCACCACAGAGCCGTCAGCTTGATGTCTGTGCTCAGCAAATGGCTAGAAACCTCCTAAAACCGGGATGAGAGGTGTGCCAGGGAAACTGCTGGCTGGGAAAACACCACCTCGTACCCGTGGGGAAAGCTGAGCCGTGAGCTAATGGAGACAGGACCGCAGCAACCACCTCTGCGTGCAGCTCGCAGCTCATCTTTTCTGCAGCTGCACCTTTTCACTTATAGATCCACATTTCAGTGCTGGCAGTATTTTCAAAGAAAATGGTAAAAACATGGGTTATTATTATGCCTCTTTTGATACAAGAGATTTGCTGTAATTTGATGACTCCGTGATGTCTTACACAAAGTTAGGTGAGAATACGGCAAAATCCCGCGGTCACAAGTTTGCACCTCCACGGAGGACACCATGTCCACAGCAAATTGTGGCTGCAGAAATGCTGTGCACAACCTTCCCGCTTCAGTTCTTGTTTCATTCACATTTTTCCCTACTAATGTACTCACATATCAACAAATCACCTTAAGTAAGCAAAGAGATTTTTTAATTGCCAAGTTGTTCCCAAATGAGAGCTCCGGGGCTGACGGCAGTCAGGCTGAAGCAGTTGCAGGCAGGTCTGGGGAGGGCTGGTGCAGGGTCACCACTGACAGCAACCCCAACGCACAGCAGAAAGAACATGAGACAAATCGCATGCCACATCACTGCGATTCCACTTTGATTTAAGCCGAAGGTGGCTGTTAACATAAAACAAAATGTGTTGTCTGTTGGTTCGTATGGTACCACGAGTGCCTTGGAAATAGAGATGGAAACTGAAACCCAGGCTGTGATGCCTACATGGCATTTCTACGAGTTCTTCTAGGTTTTTTGGACTCATTCCCAGATGTGGCTTTTGCTTTTTAAAAGTTGTGATATGCCAGAATACCTCAGGACAAGCGAGCACCTAAGGCTATCGGTGTCTTAAAGGAGATCGCAGTTTGCAACTGGGGCTCTGTGAAATTCAAGTGCTGGGTTTGTGGGAAGCACGATACCAAAGAGAGTCCCCTGTGAGCTCTAATTTAGCAACCACCTCCCATCAGTCAGGAGCTGAAGCCAACTTTATTCTTGTAAATGCAACTACTTCAGAATAGCAAGGCTATCAAAAAAAGTACAGACTTTTCATGTTTTTCCTCACTTTGCTCAAATCGTGGATCATCAGCTAAAAAATAGAGCGTTGTGGGGAGCCTCTGAGTCGTGCTCGGCCAAAGCACCACGTCCTCCCCGCAGGCCAGCCGCACCCCACGTAACACCCCATCTCTCCTGCACCGCCCTGCTGGCAGCCTGCAAGGGACAGCGCGGACCGACACGGGAGACCTTATGACATCTCCTTACGTGACAGCCTTTCTTTTTCTTTTCTAATATATTAAATTGTGTTAAATTTGCCTGTGTTAAATTGCCAAAGCTACATGCACGAAGGGAAGACTGAAAAAAAGTGATAAAGTGATTTTCTACCCTGCTGACATCATCATAACTGCAAACAGTTTTGAAATTTTGCATACACAAAATGAGGGTCCCACGAAACCCCTACACTGCAAACATCTTGTGTATTTTTCCTGAGGAACACAAAAAGCTGATGAACCAAGTGGTTTCGTACTCTCACATGCTCCAAACAGTTAATTTTGTTCAGTATCCTCGCACTGAAATGGGCAAGAAACCTCGCAGCTGATAATTATGAAATAACGTGGCCACAGGGGAGTTCCCTCCCCATTACCATTGGTTAGGGATTGTCTTATGTCCTGGAGCAGTAGAATTTTGATTGTTTAATTGAAATTATATATATTAGCATGGATGTTCTTGTTAGCCATAAAATAAAACATCTAATATTTTCAATCTTGTTGCATCAACATCTTGTGGCAATGAATTCCAAGGGCTAAAAGCACACTATGTGAAAACATCATTGTTTAAATTTGCCACCTTTCAGTGTCACTGCGTGGATTCTTGCATTAGGAAAAAAGAAAGTAAAAAGGAAGGGGTGGGAACAAATAACTGCCTATTTGCCTTTTTTATCTCTTTTTACGTCATATGCAGAATAAAAAATTTGCTTTATCTGAGGTAGAAAGGTATTGTCAATTATCCAGCATATCACATAATTTCTCTTCAAGTAAAGTTTCTAAAAAACTCTGTTTTCCATTAGCAGATCTTACAGCCAAGTGTTGATATTGTCCTTTAGTTCACAGGACTGAGCGGTTCCCAATGACCAAGTAAAAATCCAGAAAGAGGTTTTTTTTTTATTTTCTGTGTTCTAATCAAATACAGGAGTTCCTAAGCTGGTGATTACAACTGCTGCCACTTGTATTTGCAATATCTGCTTTACATATTTATTTGGTAAATCAAAAATAGAGGTTAGATAAAGAAGCAAACCTACAATAATAAAGCATCTTCCTGCAAAAAGCTTTTAGTGGTTTCTTTAACTTATCATTAAATTTAAACTCGTTTTTCCTAGTTCTCACTTCTGCAGTTAATAACTTTTATATAGCAATCCTATAATTACATTAACAAAAAAGTAAATTTCCCCCATTTCTCACAGCATTACTAGCATTACAGCATTAATGGTATATTAACCAGTAAAACCGCAAATTAAGTCAACTCATCTTCCACTGATAGGGCATGAATTCGTAATTTAGGCGGGTTTGAAGTTTTCAGTGTTTTTTTAACTATTATCAAGCTTCTGCTTTTCCCAGTGTAACAGTAAAACCCACACAGGAGTCATTTTCACATTCTAATCACCATACAGCACTTTTTATTTGTTTCCTGAAATACAGCAAACACGGGAACTCGATTCCAGTGGAGAGCGAACCAAGACGTTCGGCTCTGGACACCAGGGCGCGTCAGGGAGAGGCGGCGAGGCACCGCGAGACGGTCAGCGACCGGCGCCAGCGGAGCACGTAGCCTTCTCCAGGAAAGATTTCTGACACGCGTTTTTCTCTAAGTATGTCCTTCTTAGCCAGTGCACACCCTCGGTGTTTTGGTCACGTCCATCATGTGTTACCCTCAAACTCACGTGCTACGGAACATGTCAGTGGAGGCACCGCCACCGCCAGCAAGTTCAGTCCCGGGCAACCAAGTGGAAGCCGTTAGTGCAGAAGAGCCCGTGGGACACCCATCTCAGCCCCGCCTACGCACCCCCCACCAACAGCCCACACCAACAGCCTCAAGCACACACAGCTACGGAACTGAGTCAATAAACTGCTGACGAAGGGGCAGGGGAGGCGTTTGTGAGCATCTGTCTCGGCCCCGGTGCCCCTGGACGAGCTGTAGCCCTCGTGTCCCAAGGTGGGGTGGGATCCTCGCCCAACCTTCAGCGCTTGCAAGCCAGGGAGGAGAGGGACAACACAAACTCAAGATAAAATGAACAGATTTCAATAATAACTTTAACAGTCAAAAACGTATCTTTGGAATATTAGATTTATGCAGTGGGAAGGAACCATCAAAAGTGTTCCATTTCAGAAATATAAAGGCTTACCGAGCTAGTGAAGCACAACAGAAACACTCAGTGATAAAGGACATCACAGCCCTTTATAAACTGAATCGGTGGTTTCCCAAATTTGATATGCATGAACAGTGCATGTGAGTCCTCTTAAATCCAAGTACCAAACCCTGCCTGTTTAATAAATCTCACCAGTACTCCACTATTAGACAGGGGATTAAAACTAATCTATCAATCCCAAAACCAAGCACAGAGTGGATTAAAATGCAAAACACATGAGAGTATGAAGATGCTTAATGCTAAATAACAAACATTTCAATCACAGAAATCATTTTTATCTTCTTGTTTATGCTAAGTAGATACTATTAGGCTTAATATCTGTATTAACACAAGTGGGGGAAGAAACAGTTTTAAGGAGACCTAAATACTTGAACGCTACTGTATTGCTTGCAAGCAGAAGCTCTCTTGTTGAAAGTGAGTACACCACGGCGTTTAAAATAATTGTTTACTCTCCGAGGCCAGCTCAATGGTGCTTGACCTTTTTCTGTTTTTTTAACCCAAAGCCATGCACCCATAGGGTCTTAAGAAAGACAGAATTCAAACCTGTTATTTGCATCATAATATCTGAATATCACATTACCCCCAACCCTGGTGTTGTCACAAACGTTAGTCTCATACCCTGATGTTCAGCGCAGCTTGTCAATGAACTGCGGTTTGGGGTGGGTTTTGTTGCTTTTTTTTAAACACTACATGCAAAAAAGCTCATCCCACCATGGTATAAATATAATAAGCAAAGATGTGGAGAGAAATTGGAACTGTATTTGCCTATATGAAACAGGGGAGTGACCAAATCTGACTCACACAATGGCTCCCAGTTCACCCAATAATTCACTTTGTCATTGTCACTCCAAATTCATAGCAATGGGATGATCCCCCTTTCTGGCATTGTACGTGAGCAGCATCTCACACATCTGTATCTGCATTTGTCCATCTGCCTTGTGGACATAAGGATTTGGGAGTGTTGTGCCCAGCTGTGGTAGGAGAAGGTACTCTGCATGTTCCTTCATGACTTTCTGAGTGCTGGGAAAGCCCAATTTGCCTGAATTTACCCGAGAGCATCCAAAACCTGCAGAACTGGACCTTATTCCTCAGTATCCAAGCAAAAACTATCCACTGAATCAATAAGTAATCCTATGATTTGATATGAAATAATATCCATTGGGGATCTGTTTGAGGTCGCCATCACCCTCATTTGACTTGTGGGCATATCAGGTTGTGAACTGATGTCTGCAGATGTGAAAGCTGGTGCATTAACCCAGTAGTATTATCACCAGCAGAATGTATAATGAGGAGAGTGAGAGCGGCTGGTTTGCGTGTGAGGATGGATAATGTCACGCAAGTTCAGGCTATCTAGCTGGAGAGGGAAATTTGGTGACAGGAAAAGAAAAAAAAGAAAATCCAAGCCCTGCCTTCGCCTCCACAGCACTCAGGGTGATGGTTATTGTCTTGCTTTTGGCGCAGCAGGAGGCTATGGTGCTATTTCAGCTGAATAATGCAGTAAAGTTGCACTATTCTTGTTTATCTTTGCATTGGCAGCTAAACATGTTTTCTGGAGTGTCGTCATTCACTAGTCACTGAAGTCCTTCCACAGCAGTGAACATCCTTAATGGAAAGCATGAAATAAGGAGAGAAGCATACTATTTTTTTCTGAGGGTTGAGACAGTTAAATAACAGATTTATGCTGTCCTAATCTCTTAATTTTAGCAGAAGTCACAAATTCAGGAAAAGAAAAAGGGAAGGGAGCAGCAGTTTGATAGTTTCTACATGAATTGAAAACATCGGTATTTTATTTCACAATAAAGGAACAAACACAAACCAGCAAGCACACCCTCATCTGTTTGACAGTTATGTTACATATCTGACTGCAGCTCAGTTTTTACCTGCCGTTACCTGCCTGTGTCTGCGTCATCTGAACACGAAGCATAAGCATCCCATTTATGTGTATCGACAAGCTAACAGAAAAAAGCATGATGGTCTAATTTCACAAATGAAGGAATATAAATAAGCAGCTCTTATCCCTTTCCCTCTCCCCTAAGGAAACCGCTGCGCCTCTCACCTGACCTCAGGGGTCAACTACAGACAAGGCTGTGCTCGGTGTCCTCCTTGTCCCCCCTCCAGATACAGCCCAAGCCTCTACTCTGCCCCTTCTCCCCCCTTCCCAGTGACTGTCACTCCCCAAATGCCCAGAGTGGTTCAATTCTGTTATTTAAAGGCATTTTCATCTTCCCCACCTAATATAACACTCAACACCAAAGATGCCGAGAAGGAGGTGAGAAGTCAGGATCGTTACAAGTAAACAGCTCACAGTTGTTAGCAAAAGCTGTGCAAAATAAGTTAATGACATTATCATCAGTAATTGTGGAAGCACTCATTAAAATGCCATTTGGAGAGAGGAAATACCTTTGACAATGGTGAAATACCTGGAAAAAAATTAGTCCACGGCAGCATAGTGCTCAAATAAGAAACCCGTGGGCAGGACGGGAAGGAAAAACGGTGCAAATGCTTTGGAGTGCAGAAACTATTTTGAACCTACAGAGCAGCTCTGTCTCAGCTGGAGGTGTCTAAAGCTCCGCGCAGCTTCTCCCAGTCAGTTCCCAGGGGTAAATAGGCAGTAGCTGCTGTTGTTATTTCCCCTTTTAGGGCCTTTCCTAGAAGAAAAGCCTTGCGGCTGGCGAGCTTAGAATGGAATGGAATGGAATGGTTCAGTTGGAAGGGACCTACAATGATCAACTAGTCCAAGCTCCCGGCTACAGCCTGAATGACCGGGGCAGATACGCCCATCTGCAAGTCAGGTCCAGTACCGAGACTTCAACTTACTCTAACAGAGAAAAAAAGTCTGTAGCATAAGTACTTGTGTCTGTTAAACAGTTATATACCTCTTTCAGTCTCCAGCTTTCATCTCTGTGCTTCCTATGCACTTGCGTGGTGCTGTACGAGGCCGGGGTTCAGTTGGACAGCCCTTGCAACCAGGTTGGTTGGAGACCAGCTGCACCATCTGTGGGTTTTGGGTACGACTGCCATTAGAACACATCGCTGTTCGGAAATCATCTGCAGCATCTGCGTGACCTGGATCAGCCCACCCGAACCGGGTCCCTCTCCCCAGGCAGGACTGCCCTAGAATAAAGGGGGCTGACAGGACCCTGCGCTGCTGTTCGGCAGATCAGAGCGGGTGGAAGTGTGGAGAGGGTTATAAGATTAATTCTTATCTCTCTGGGCAGTGGGTCAAGTCAGAACCGTCACTCAACGAACTCTGTGGATAATCTCCCTTTATTACTTTCAATCAAACTAAGTGTCTGCAATCTGCGGTATGGTTACTAATTTATTGAAAGAAATTACTTGTAGAGCTTGATTATATAATAGACAAAATATAAAATAGTCTGGGTAAGCACCCATTAAGTTTTTACATATCTCATTGCATAGCAAAGCTTCTTCAGCCTTGCTGCATTAGCACCCGGCAGCTGTTCAGCGGGTGAAAATTCACAGAAAGAAGTGGACATTATGCTTGTCCACTTCCTAATTAAAATAAGAGGAAAAGAAATGTGATTAGGGTTATATTTGATATCAAATCTAAAAATTTGCTGTTTGCGAATATTTAACAAATGCGTTTTGTGAGAAATCAAATTTCTAGTGTATTCTGGTTAATGGAATTCTGCTGCAGCCCCTGGACAAAACAATGTAAAGCTGCCTGGATTGCGGAAATCATTCTCCTCCAGTGATGGATAATATAGCATGAGGTTTTGCTTGGTTTGATTAATTTCAGAATATTGCAGAGAAGCTGCATAATCCCTAAGATAGCAGAGAAAAGAAGGAAGACATGATGAAGTAGGATAAAAGCGCGTAGTAGTGAAGCACAGACTGTTTCATGTATTATGAAAAGCTCACAAACTCATGGGTTTTGGGCAAGTAGCAACCACAATAAGGGGCAACACTGGATGCACTTTTGCTTATGCAATTATATTATACGATCTGACCAGGGGTATTCTGAAAGCAAAAACCGGCTAAACATTTCCATGGCTATGACTGAGACAGAACAGAAATAGAAAATGAACGTTTCCTTTTTTCTGTTCACATCGGCCATTATTTATACAAGTACTGAATATGGAAAAGGCTCTGACAAATTTACAGTGGTGTTTGGATGGATGAGGATGACGAATGATGGATGAGGGAGGCAGAGGATTCCCTTATTAAAG
>NW_009224470.1:0-398 GCF_000690835.1 Fulmarus glacialis | reverse complement strand
AGACAGACATCTTAGCCTCGATTGCTTGACTCATACCAAAAATTACACAAACCAATGAAGTCAAATTTTGCTTCTTGATAAAAACTGGAAATTTGTCTTCCATTATACACGCTTAATTTCTACTACGTAACTTAGTATTTTTTTATTCTGTGCTTTATACCCCTTTGAAATATTCATTTATTAAAAAAAAAAAAAAAAAGACAAATATGACAACACACACACAAAAAATAATTTCAGTACAAATGAGGCAATCGGCGTAATTACAAAATTGCTCTGTCTGGCAATTTGGGAAATAGTTCCAGCATTGTAGCGCCCGGCACGCTCTCCCGGTGCCCCCGAAGCTGGGCTGCAGCGGCGGGGAAGCCCCCGCTCTGCCCATGCAGGGCGGGCGCTGGGCG
>NW_009224469.1:19097-31731 GCF_000690835.1 Fulmarus glacialis | reverse complement strand
TAATAATAATAATAATAATAATAATATCAACCATTTTTACATATCCACCAGCAAACCTATCCATTTGTCACAGCTCGCTTATTTTCAACCAGGAGATGTTGCTATAGGCAACATGGCAATGGGATCTGCAGTCTGGCAGAGCAGAACTGAAAAGGGAGTTGCAAATGTGTCATGATATGTAATATTTCCACAGCAAACATCCACCCAAGGATCACTGAGCACTTCCCAAGGCAAAGGGACTGACCTCTGTGGCACCCTGAAGAGGCAGCTGCCTGCCGTCCCCCAGGAGGGAGGTGCTCAGAGCCAGACCCTTAAATCCCTGTTGTCCCCTGGAAGGTGTAAAATTGGTCCTGGCTCCTGCCAGCACACCTACACACCGCGGGGCAGCCAGCAATGCTGGAAGCAAGCCCATCACTTAAGTGGATTTACAGGGGGGAGCAACCCCAGGAGCAGGAGCATCCACAGCGCCTGTCCCCCTCCTGCTCCATGGCCGTCCCCCCACATCCCAGACACACGTCTTCACCTGGCATAGCCACCGGGGATGAGCTAAGCCGTGTCCTGCTAAGCCGGGCTGGCAGGATCCATCCATCCCACAGCACTGGTCCAGCCTTACCATCTTGGTCAGGAAATACAGTGGGAAGAACGTTACCTGGGCGGTGCACACTCAAGACACATCTCCCCAGGTCCAGGAGCACCAGCACATGTTGGTGTTTGCCCGAGCTATTAAAATGGTCCAACGAAGTGTGCTCTGGAGGAGCAGGAGGTGGGGACTGCAGTGGGGCCACCGCAAAGCGAGTGGCCACAAGGGCTGCGGGAGGCGAGGGAGGTTGGGGGTTTGGGAGAAGCCAAGCCCCCAGCCCACACAGGAGGCACGGAGGGAGAAGGAGGAGCAGCGCTGTGGAGCCTTTGGTTTAATGGTGGCAAGCCATTAGTTTATTGCCTCGTAAGCGCGAGAGGGCTTTCTTGCTCACTGGCCGCTGTGACGCTGCTAACGACTTGCTAAACATTTTTCGATGCTCTAAATGCACAAGGTGATTCTGGAAACACAGTGCCAAAAATAGGGGTGGTGGATGCTCCCGAAGTCAGCAAAGACAGAGTCAGGGTCCTCAGGGTTGGATGCAGATGTGGAGTATGGCCACTGCTGCATGAGACTGTGCCTTTCCACCGCTGGTGCTGAGCCAGAGTGTCCCAGCATGGGGGGGCAGAGGCCATGGAGCTGGGACCTGGGATGGAGCTGTCCCCTACGGGCAGGGAGGGATTTTGCCATGGGATGGGGTCTGAGGGGGGAGAGAGCTGCCTCTGGCAGAAACGCGGTGATTGCCGGGTGAGATGCCAGGGCTGCCGGGAGCCCCTTCAGCTCCGAAAACAGCTCATTGTTTCTGAAAGCCAACAAAGCAAATCTTCCCTCTGGTTTAGCTGGCCTGGGGCGGGATGCTCGGCTCCAGAGTGTGATCAAAGGTAAGCGGGGAGACGAAATGAGACGGGAAAAGGGCATTTCTCCGACACAGGGAGGTAACAGGAAGGTTTTGCGCTGGGTATGGGCTAGTGCAATGGGGCAATGGTTGCCCTGCTTGCTGCCCCTCCAGCCCTCAGCCACCCCGGGGCTGAGAAGAGTACTAGAACTGGTCAGTCTTACATAAACAACAGCTTTTGCACTTTTCTTCCAGTTTTCCAAAGAAAGAGGGTTCCATTCCTGGAAAAGATATTGACTTAATAGAAGTGACCTTCACGTAAAACACGACTTCTGTGTAAACAGAGATTATTCTAAATTTTATTAAAATATTAGTCTGTGTTACCATGACCCAACATTTTTCATAAATGCCAGCCAGCAGTTTCGATAGAAGCTGAAAGCTCACTTCTTTTTTGTCTCCTGGAGATGGGTTTTCTTTAAACCTTCTGAATCAGCGAGTTGAAATGTTTTACTTGACTGAATGTTTTATTTTCCCTCAAACTTTTAAAATAGTTGGAGGCAAGTGGAAAGGGAGCAGGGTGCTGTAGCCTTGCCTCAGTTGCTTTTGAGCTCTTTGCTCAATCATTTTAAAAGAAAAACACAAGCAAAAGATACTGTTTAAACAAGGCACAGAAAAATCTGATGCTGCCCTTCGTTGCTAATGAGAGTTGTCCCCTGCCAGATAAACACTGTTTGTCAGAGAGGAGTCAAAAATAGAGTAATAGTGTAAATTGAGCAGGGACAAGAAAATATATAGTTTATATTAAAGGAGCTTGTTTTCATTTCTTTCTCTTGGGATCTCTGGCCTTGCCTTGACCTGTCGCGCTGTGTCTTACAGCCTGGAACGTGGAAGAGCCCCCTGGGCTGGAACAACAAAGAGGCCGTTGCAAGAGATATCCCTGATGGGCAAGCGAGGTTGTTTTGTCTTCACCGTGATCTCTGTGTCGTACCGGGGCAGCATTATAGGAGTGCAAAGATGCAGCTGAGTGAGCCCCAGGCTTGGCTTTGGGATCTGAATGCTTCAAAGCAAGGAAAAAAATTCGGGATGTTTTCATTGGGCTCCTTGCATGTGCCTGGCATTGAGGAGAAGGGGCGATCCTGTGTTTTCACACAGGCTTTCGCCCTCCCAGCTCCCCCCGAGTGAGTCCTGCTCATGGTGGGAGCCTTGTGGGGACCAGCTTTTGGCTAATGGAAACCCAGTGGGTAGCCCTGGGTGAAAACACTTTGAGAAGAAACAAGGTATTGGCACAATGACGAACACATGGACGTGGAGGAATTCAAACACCACAGCTCGAAACTTGCTAAAATGTCATACATAAGTGGGCCGGAGAAAATACATGAGAGGGCTTCAAACCAGCTTCTTGAAAATGAGTTTTCCTGATGGGAGGGGAGCCAGGGTCCGCAGGGCTGGCTGCAGTGGGCTGGGTTTCCCCGCCACCACTGTACCCATGCTGGAAGGCTTTGGCACGTGTACCCAGGGAATGGCGTTGTCCCCTGTGGTACAGGGTGTCCTGGAAAGCGGCTTGGTCAGCCTCTCCTCTCAGTGTTCAAGCGATGACTCGAAGGTCTCAGGGGGGAGGAGCACAGCTGCACTTTCTCTTCTCCTTCCACATTCCCCTTTTTGGGTGTTGTCTTCAGCTCTCCAGCCCTGCGAGAGCTGCTTCACTCCCCTACAAGAAACTCAGCGAAGCAGAGGAGAGCATAGGCGGCATGTTTGAGCGGGGCTCTCCTCCTTCCCCAGAGGTGCAGTATTTGCAACTCTCATTCTGCACCCAAATCACAACTGCTGCCCCTTTTGCTGCCTCCAAGAACAACTGCAAAGAGATTTTTCAGAGCTGTAAGTGCTTTCCATCACTCTCCAGTACCACTGTACTGGTAGCCAGGGAGAGAGTGAAAGCAATCCACGCAGACCTGCAGAGCCACCCCAGCCCATGCGACTCGCCGTCCAGTGCGTTCTAATGCCCGTACGTCAGTTATCACAAGGTCTGAACGTTTGCCCTGACTCAATCAACATCACTGCAATCAAACCATACCTGTTTTGCAGGCTTACCGGCACGGAGGGGGACCCTCTCTTGCTCCTCAGGCAGAGCAAACACCTGCCGACCAGCAAGACCCCCACGCTCCCCTTCCTGCTCTACCAGACAAAGCCACTACAATCCCTTCACAACACAGTCCAGTCATCACATAGCCCTTGCTTTTGAGGGCAACCGAGAAGTTTTATCATTAACCTCAACCCTTTTGCAAAGATGGGAGGAACCGATTTCAGCTTCTCTGGCTGTTTACCCTTCAGGAAAAGCTAGCTCTTGGAACTGGGTTTTAGAGCTGCCTTAATGCAAACCTCCAAGGAGGTCTGAAGCCAACGGTGCTGCCCTACCAAAGCCAACGAGCGTCCCAGCAGTTCCCAGAGACTCTGTTAGAACCAGGCCCACACTGTATAGATATTCCTCCATCTGAGGCTTAAGCTCATACGATAAAGCAGCTACCCTGTGCCATCTGATGCTCACTCATGTATGCCAGTGATGCACTCACGTTCCTGGGGAGCTACAGAGGTCCTGGTCAGGGACATGTCCCGGGCTCCATTTGTGAGCTTCCTCATGGTGGAAAGGAGAGCACACTTGTAAAATTCCACATCGTGTTCACTGGGATGAGTGAGGGGGTGCTTACAAGTGTTTTAGATTACATTTCAGCACAAACCAGGTAAACAGGGAAGTCTCCTCCACCCCAGTCAACCTGAAGACAGCCTTAAAAGACAACGACAATGTTGAAGAGGCCCATCCAAAGGCAGAAACTCCATCAAGGAATGTGCAGCCCATGATGGGGCTGTGGTTACATGGCAGCATGGGGTAGCAGCAACCAAATTGCGACGCAAGAAGGCAACCATTGCTTCAAGTCACATCCAAGACACACTGCTCCACCGCACCAGCGCTCTGCTTGGCAACGGCTCCATGGACAAGTTCAGGACCTCAAATTGTGAGTGTGCCACGTTTCCTCCTCATTCCCCCCCCTCCAACTGTGCCTACGATAATACCGGCATGGAAGCATCAGAGGCCGAGGATACACCTGCTATGGGAGATGACAGCCTGGAGCTGGAGCCACCATTCCTGCCGCATCACTCGTGTTCAGTTTATGGGCATTAATTGTTACAGCAAAGCTCTCTCTAGCCTTGGCGTCCAATGCCAGTTCATGTCGTCTTGCACAAGGCAGTACCTGCAGATATCAAGCCTTTCCCAGTTCCCAGCTCACAATAAAAAAGAAGAGAAACCTTGGGAGTATTTTCATACTTTCTGAGCCCCCTGGATATTGCTTTAAAATTACCAGCTCTATTCTGTCCTACTGAATGCTGGATAAAAAAAACGTATCTCCACTGCTTTGCCTTTATCTAAAGTTTAGGCATTACAGAGGAAAGAAGAGAATTAAAAGCCAGGAGTAGAAAACAAGCCCTGGACTCACTCCTCTGCTGGCAGAAGTTGGCGTAGCTGAAGGCCCAGTGCTGGTCCCACCGCGTCCTTCACGCCCCCACCCTGCTGCCCCCACGTCTCTGTTTCTGCTGCATCGGCAAAGAAAACTTGTGGGGAGTTTTCAACTTGCTGACAAATCTCTTTCCTTAGGAAGAGCAGCTGCTGGGTTAGTCCCATAATGATGCCATTCGGCATCAACCCGTCCCTCTAGAGCCCAGCTGCCACCCCTGATTGGCAGCTGGTGCTCTCAGACACTCAGTTATTCCCTGTCCCTGTGGTTGGCGGGGGCGGCTCGTCCCACCAGACTCCCTGCACTCGGCAGGAAAAGACGCAGCTGACTCTTAGGATGGTCAGGATATTCCAAAAAAGTCTTTGGTTTATTGTTATTTCCACTTAGAAAACACATTTCGCTAAAAAAAGAATTCCAAGTATTTAGAAACATCTTGGTCTTCCTCTCCCATTTACAGCAGTGAAGACCAAGAATAACTCCACCGCAGCCAGCGGTGTAACACTGGGATAAAACCAGAGCCACGCCAGTCACAGGATTAATGTCTCAGAGCACTGGTTTTCGAACATCCCGGGACAGAAATTAGATCTTCAAAAGCTCCCAGCTCCCTTTCAGATGCTTCTTAACTGACCACAATTTCAGATGTTGCTCAGCATTTTCCCGCAGACATTGAGTGCTTTGGAAAACCTGTTGACAGGCCCCTGAACTGGTTGTCAAAAGACCAACGATCTGTGCGGAGACTCTGAAACTCATCCTTTGTGGCAGCTGAAACAAGTTCTGCTGAGCTGTCGAGAGCAGACAAACGAGTCCATCTGGTCCTAGTTAGTGAGTTATCACCTCTTCGGCTAAGGCACGTTACAGGAGTGGGAAGAGCTTCTCTGTCTACATTACTCTGCTCATCTTTCCTACTCATCCATCACACTCCTTCCCATCTCCTGATTCTTCCCTTTACTTCTTTTCAACATTTTATTATTTTTTTTCTTTAACTTTCTGCATTTGCTAGTTCTGCAGTGTGTCTGTCTCCAGTTGAGCATGGTCCAAACACCCTCCAGGTCTTCTGTCAAGTCCCTTTTCACATTCCCTTGTACCAAGGCGCTTCGTGGCATCTCTCCGTTTTCTTGCAACACGCTCGCCCCAGTTCTCAGATTTAATATTCTTGGCAAGGACTAACTGTCAGGGAAAAAATGGATGAAATTAAATAATAACAAACCCACTCCAAACTAACAAACGTCGAAGAGGAGCCAGCCAGCCAGGCTGCAGCAGTATGAAAAGGAAAGGCTTTATCCATAAATGCTCCCATCTGCAATCAGCAGTTGCTAGTAGCGTTCTATTAAAAGGAAAAGTAAAATTAAAAATATGTTTCTGAGACAGATCACTGCTAATTGACCAAAAATGTTGCCTTTGACAATGTGTAATTTTAATAAAATCTTAATGCCAAAGGCCCTAGCTCCCCATTCTCAGTCTAGATCCAGCCATGCTCTGTGCTCTGCAGCCAGGGCTGAGCTAATGGGCAGCTCAGCAGACAAATGTATGTCCCAAGCTCTGTCCTCCTGCAGAAGTTTAGCCTGGAAAGCAGAAGTCCAGATGGGCTAATGCCACCCCAGGCATGACCCAGAGGGTGGCTGCATCCCCCCACTGCGACCACTGCCCACCGCAGAAGTGCAGCGCAGCCACTGTCTACGCCAACACGCACCTTTCTGCACCAGGGACTACATTTGCTTCATCTCACTTCTGCGCTCCACCCAGACCGGCAGACGACATCGCTGCCCAGGTCCTGCCGCAGGACCACAGCCGACCTGGCCGACAGCCTCCAGACCGAAGGATCCACGGGTGCATAAGGCATGAACTCACCCAAGGGACCAACGCTGAGCACTTCTCCCTCTATCCCCTGCCTCGAGCAATATTAATTCAGACCTCCTGCATCTCTGTTGCGACCACCGAGGCTATCGCATGCTCTAAAGTGGGTCCCTGCCTTGGTTCCCACGGTTCCGCACTGCAGGGGTAAAGGTGCACCCCCTTCAGCGGGAATGGAGCCGGGCAGAGCTGGGATGCCAGCACCCTGCTCTCCGCTTGGATCCAGGGTTTGGACTGGAAGGGTTTACACACCTGAGCCACTCCGGCAAATTCACACAAACTGCAGCAGAGGCAAAAATCAAACCCTGGTTCCCTCACATCTCAGAGTAGGGCTGAAATCATTGCCTCACCCCTTAGCTTCATGCCTGACCCCACAAATATAACAAGTTCTGCAGCATAAGTCCATCAAGGGGAATGAAAACCAGGCCACCATCCTGGGATAGTGGCTGGAAATAGACTCCGGGAGTCCTGATTACCATCCCCTGCTCTAACGCCTACATTACACCATCTTGCTTTTATTCTTTATTGGAACAAATGGCAGAAAGGGGTATTATATAAAGGAGGACTTAAATTTGCTTTTTTTTTTTTATTCTTTGGCTCTAGAATTTTCTAAAATTATTCCTTCTCTCACTGTCTGCATTGAAAGAGAGAATATACATTTTTAAGAAGCTGGTGTTTGAAAAGCAAGCATAAGTTAAAGGAGGAGGTGGGCATAAAACAGCTATAGATTTCAACATCCATGAATAATCTCTAAAGCTCTCAGAAAACATGATTCATTATTGTTACCATCAGCTTACCTGTGCCTCTAACTGAAATTAATTCAGCCCTAAAAGTTTTAAACCAGAAAGATATTCCAGTGAAGTATCATCATCTAAAATAAATCACAATGTTCACTGTCTTTGCTGCACTGCCCAAAACAACTCTCGCAGTAAGAAACGTGATGAATCCATATATTGCTAGCAGGAGTAGGTTTTGCTGGGGAAAGTTGGTTTAGCAGAGTCCTTTAAGAGGTGCAAGTGACAACTCACTTAATGAGAAGAAAGAAACCCAACAGGACCCCAACTTCTTCCACTCTTTTGTCTGGTGTTGACAACCTCCGTTGCTGCCTGGCTTCAGAGCAGCCTCCAGCTGCAGGACCTCTCCACAGCAAGGGAGAAGACCAAGACTATCATACACTAAGCTTGAGGGCTGGTAAGCAGCCGGGAGTATCAAGTCTTTGCAAATAAGGTAATCAATTAGGCTACGTGACTGGTTTTGTACAAGCCTGTTGTTGACCTGTGCTCAAAGGGACTGTGACATTTTCGTGACGTTGTTCTGCACCAGCAGGACAAATTCAGCAAGAACATTTACAGAACTCTGAATCATGCTGGTCTCACCCCAACGGCACATCTGGGGCTCCTACCTGGGGCACATGAACATGGGACATCTAGGATGCATGCACACCAGAGGAAGTATTCCTGGGAATTTCAGTCAGAACAGACTTTTCTTTCAGAGTTAATTTATCCTGCAACGAGAATATCCAACAGCTTAGTGCTAGGATTCAACCATCCACCCAGACGGTGGTTCAGCACGTGATGGTTCAGCACGTGATGCTTCAGCAGAGCGTACCATCCGCACACCCCACCAATCCCAACACCTCTACCGAGTCCAACCGGGCCACCCCAGAGGCCAGAGACCCCATCTGAAAGCAAGCAGACAGACCGGCAGGTCTATCCTCCACCCTTACCCAGCTCAAACCTACAACTTGTTCTCCCAGTGCAGTAAAAATAAATTTTTTCCACTGGAGGAAGACCAGCTGCTTGAAATCCTGTCCACTGGAAACAACTCAGTTGAAAAATAAAGAAATAGCCCAACTTCTTAACAAGAGCATTTCTAAGAAAAGAGCTGGGAGGAGGGGCAGATCTGTAGGTAAGGCGGCGGGCAGGTACCGAGGGGAGAGGGGCTCACCACTCGGCTCCCAAATACAGTTTGTTGTGGGACTGAACAGTCTGTCTCCATCCTGCCCTTCACCCAAACTTCTGAGCATTTAGGCTCTTCAGAATACAGCCTGCTTTACAGCCTCCATTTCCATAAGCCCTATCATAACAGCTACCCATTGTAATCTATAAAATTATATTATAGTACAATTTCAAAATCATCTTCTTTTCCTATCCAGATGCTACTGATTTCAACAGAGAGCAATCAGACTTCTGTTTGATTTTTCCACCTCCTGTACAGAGCTGCTTCCCTCTACTTTAGAAGGTATTTCTTAGGCTTGGTAGCAAATTGAGATTTGGATTAGGAGACGTAATTTGTTTAGATCTAGATGACTCTTCCTTCTCGTGAGAGCTGCACTAGGCACATTAGAATTCCAAGCAATTTTGTGGTTTTTTTTTTAAATCACCAAGCCGCAGTTTCCCACTTGAAAGATTAAATTTTGATAAGATCAGTGACATTAACTTTCTGCTCCTGAACTGCTGGTCAGACGCTACAAAGGGGAAAAAAACCATACTACACATAGACACTTTTATCACATCCCTTAGGTATATTCCAACTCTCTGAACTAAAGCAATTTAAAAACTAGACCTAGTCACTATTTCATTTTCAATCTTATTTCCCTGCCAGTCACAGTAGCATGGTCATTCTTCTTCAATTACATCCCATGATACGGCCACCTATGACAAGAAACCAAAGTCAAGTCTGAAATTCATAAAAGCCAACCTGTATGATCTCAGTCAAAGGAGGGAAGCAGGACAACGGTAAAATGTATCTGTGACTGAACAACATAAAAATTCAGTTGTTTTTTTTTTTTTAAAAATTTATTTAAAATGAGTGGACTTGGACACCTATGGAAATACCATTCGTCTTTCTCCTTATCCCCAATTCAGAAAAAGAGCTCAGAGGAGTCTTTCTTAGGAAACATGACTTTTCCAAACGTGCCTATTTACACTCTGCTTGAACCATACCTTGGGGGACATAAAGTATGGTAATGAAGCTGCATTTGCTTTTATGGTTAAATATGACAATATGTCAGTCTGCCTAGGGAAAAAGTAGCTGAACTTACAACAAAACATAGACTTTATTTCTTTGGAAAAAGCATCCCAAAATTTTTCTCCCAAATAAGCAAGATGCAGGAAGTTTTGTTCTTGACCAACAACTAACTAAATTTCATTCTAAAAGTTGACAGGAGATGGAAGGAGGACTTCTGCGGATGGAAACATTTCTGTGGGTGTTTTCTTTCCCTCCCCCTGAATCTGTATTGCAGAGCACTAGGCACTGAGAAAGAAACAAAATCAGAGAAGCCCCTACATGTGATTCTGACTTTCCTTAGAAAAGAATTAAGGTTTCAGGCTCCAACTAGCTGTAACTGCAGATATGAATAAACACTTGAGCCTGAAGCACTTTCTGAGCATCAGCACATCCCTTCAAGGCTTGAATCCTACAGATCTTCCTTTGAAGTGAAGTGCTTCAAGGCAACATGCCCCATCCATCTGATGGTTTGACCCTGTGCTCAGATCTCGCCTCCAGCATGAAAGACTTTAAGGTATTTGTAGTTGCAGGAAAAAGCAGAGAGACATTTCAGCAGCTCGATAGGAACCAGTAAGTGCCTGGCTGAAAAGAGACACCAGGCTGTCACCACACCAGGCACCAGCTGGGCTGCCCATGAGGCACTCAAAGGTAAATAGAGCCAGTACCAGATCACCTCTGCCCCAGGATTTTATTTCAAACAAAATCCGAGTTAACAAAGGAACTGGAACTCACCAAAAAGGGATGACTACGTGAAATCCTGAAAAAAGCAGATGATAATTTTGCTGGTTGCAACATGCAGCCCTTAATATTTAGCCATCTACCTGAGGAAGACAAATAGATGGTAAACATTTTAGAATGTATACACAGAGCACAATTATTTCCAGCTGCAGGACTATCTTTAAGCTTTACTCCTCATACTATTAATCCCGTTAGAATTATAAAGCATATTCCAAGACAAATTTTGAAAGACAAGGCTTTTCAAATAACCCTTAGAAGTTTAACTGTTAGTCCCTATGGAAAATAGATCCTGGTTTTCAGTTCCAATGCTACACCGAAAATTGCCATAAACCAGGGGGAAACTGTTTATAAAGCAAGTGGCTTTGTTTCAAGCCACGAGTTACAGTGAGTTCAGGTGTTGCTTGCAAAAACACAGGATTAAACAATCCTGATTGCTAGGAACTGTAAAATATTACATTCCTTAAGTGCTGAATGTTAACTTTCTTCCACTTCATCTCCTGGGAACAGCTGCCTTGCCAGCTCCATTGCCTTTGTTGAAAGTTATTTGTCATAGTGAACAGAGGTTCTTGGAAAAAATTATGCTGGGAGCAGAGGTATAGAACATCACAGTCTGATTTTTTTTAAGAACTCAGTCACACTACAGTTTTACAAAAACAAATGATCTGCTTGTCTTTTCCTGGATGAGCACAAGAAGCACAGTAGAAAATTAAACATCAATACAGCACCAATACTGAAAGTTCCCCAACAGAAAGCACAGAGTGCTTTACAGTTTTCCAGTACTGGTGAAGAAAATTCAGTAGTTAATGATGCAAAACCCACCAAGAGATAAGGCTTGAGATTCTTTAATTATCAAATTGTGTTTGTGTATTGCTGAGTCCTCAGATTGTGGGTCAGCTTACACTGTAGGAGGCTGAAATACAAAAGTTTTGAGGGGGGAGGTTAGAGATAGGATCTGCAAATTCTGCGGTTGAACTGAACAATACCAACAAAAAACCTCAAATAAAACTGCAGCCTGGAGCTATACGGTCCCTACAGCTCTTTCTCCAGAACTAGGGAGGGAGAGAGCTACTGGAAAAAATGACTGAGTACACCCATGCATTATGCAAAAGCTTAAGAAAGGGATGTTCCTCCAGGTGTGGAGAACAACTGCCTGCATAGCTGAAGTAGAGTTCATCCAGCCTCGGCCATCTGACTTCTTAAAAGAATTATTTTCTCTGAGAAAAGTTACATTTCTTCGAGAACATAAACGATGGCATTATGCACTTACGATTTCCATGAAGGCACTGAACTGGAGTTTCAACTATGTCTCCAATAAAACTGTATGCTCACTTTGGCACAGTGATTATATCTTGTAATACTGTGAGACCAATGTATTTTTTGTTGTTGCCATGACAACTATGCTGTTAGGTCAGACCTAAAGCAGCAGCTGGCTTCTCCATTGCCAGCTCTGACAAGTACAGCTCTTAACTTTATTTTCCTTCTAAAAACGTTGCCTATATACCAAGGTTTTAGCAGCTTTAATTTAGAGAATTACAAACCACACCCCTTTTTCTGCTTCCCAAGAATCATTAGTATCATGACGCAGGTAGCAGAAGTAACACAAACACATATTCCTCCAGTAGCTGTAGGAGCTCACATGACCGTAAGCATGCTGAAAATGTCGCTTCCAAGTAAATATGGGTATTAGCTGCTGGCATGAGTACACTATGCATAGCTTAATGAAAGGGTGGAAAATACAGCTACAGCTAATGAAAGCTTTTACAGGATACTAGAGTCATGCCCAACAAAAATCTAAAACATTGTGCTCTACATTTACTCTTGTAAAAAGAAAATCAGATGTATTTTCAAATTAAGAGCTTGAAAATAATAGTATTACTACAAAACAGTGTCTGTAAGTATGAACTAGACTGAGCAGAACATAGGCAAGGAAAAGGGCAAGAACTTTACGTAAACATATCTGAGTTCTGCCACTGTAGTCTTCTAGGCAGAGAGGTAACTACTACATTTTGCAAATGTTAGGTTCATAGCCAGTGCATCACTTGGCCAAGATTTCAAACGCAAATGAGATGACAGAATCATAGAATGGTTTGGGTTGGAAGGGATCTTAAAGGTCATCTA
>NW_009224469.1:18373-18640 GCF_000690835.1 Fulmarus glacialis | reverse complement strand
GGCAGAATCCCCTCCCTCGACCTGCTGGCCATGCTTATTTTGATGCAGCCCAAGATACAGTTGGCTTTCTCGGCTGCAAGCGCACATTGCCGGGTCACGTTGACCTTCTTATCAACCAACACGCCCAAGTCCTTCTCTGCAGGGTTACTCTCAGTCCATTCTCTGCCCAGCCTGTATTTGTGCTTGGGATTGCCCCTGCACTCAGGTGCAGGACTTCGCACTTGGCCTTGTTGAACTTCATGAGGTTCGCATGGGCCCACCCCTCAA
>NW_009224469.1:0-18197 GCF_000690835.1 Fulmarus glacialis | reverse complement strand
TGTCCTGTCCCTTTCGGGACGCACCCATCTAGCCAATTCCTTCTCCATCTAATAGTCCATCCATCAAATCCATGTCTCTCCCATTTAGAGGCAAGGATGTCGTGCGGGACAGTGTCAAATGCTTTGCATAAGGCCAGGTAGCTGACATCAGATGCTCTTCCTTTATCTGCCAATACTGTAACCCGATTGTAGAAGGCCACCAAATTTGTCAGGCACAATTTGCCCTTAGTGAAGCCATGTTGGCTGTCACCAATCACCTCCACAGAAGAGGGAAAAAAAATTCCTTCACAACTGAGACTTTTTTCAGTCATTCATATTTTATATTTTCCTATTAAGTGTTAAAATGGACATTTAAGAAGTAAACAAAGTGTACTATGGTATCTTGAGGAGATCACTCGTTTAATAAAAACACTCACTTGCAAGTTTCTGACAACACTATTACTACTGAACCACACACACACAGACTGAGCCTTGTGGCCACATGGCTGTGTCTGAGGGACCGAGCACTGCAATGGTTTATTAAGGAGGAAAAACCACCACGGTTCCACAGAGCATTTCCCACTCAATGCTCCCCCACGCATTACAAGGTATCACCCTAGAAATGCTGAGCCAAGAGAGCCCAGGAAGCAGGGCTGCTAAGAACTTGGAGCTACCCCACCAAACCATAACTTGGTTGACAGTAAGAAGAAACTAAAAAGGAAGATCATTAAGTTTCTAACTAGCTATTTAGAGGAACTAAGTCCAGTTTGCTACAGAAAGTATAGCTCTTTTCAGTTTACACTGCTTATCATACTCAGCGATTCCCCATCTTTGGTAATACTGACATTGATATAAGTTGCATAAGTTACAAACCACCATCACTACAAATACCAGCTTCTCTCTTCTACCATTTACAAGGTAGCCAGTAAAAGTAAACGCATGTGAACAGAAAAACATTCATGAAACACAAACTAATTTAATTAAAACTGAAAAGGAAAACATACTGCAGGAATAAAAATTCCAGATACATAGCAATTACTAATTATGAAGCTGTTGATGATCTTGGAAAAGCATTTGGGAATTCATGACCAAGTATTCAGCCTTGAGTTCTCAGGGAGAGGGAGGGAACAATCATGACCTTCCAAGTCCTTCAGCAACACTGCACATAAAATTGTACTACTTGATGTATTTTTCCATGAACTTTTTGTGAAATTCTGATCGCAGAGTATCATTCACAAATCTTTTGTCCTTTTTTGTTTCGTCTATCCCCTTGGCACAATTCTTGAAGACAACATCATCATCCCATCTGAAAACAAAAGTGTTTAACTTCAGTAAGCTTGTATGAAAATTAGGTGCAATTTACAAAAATATATAAATGAAGTTTGGCCCTCCTTTTTAAATGTACTAAGGACAACTAGTCATTAGGATTAGATTTTAGTCTTTAAGAAAAAAAGACCTATTTTTCTAATCCAAGCCATCCCCTACATGCTCCTGAGTTAGAAGCGAGATCAGTATCAGTAGATTAAAGGTTATTTTATCTTTACAGAAAATAATGACCAGTTGAACAGAGCAGAAGAAAACTTGAATCTAATGGCCTTAATTTTGATAAACACAGTAACTGGAATATCTGCAAACAAGAATTGTATTCAGAAAAAGGCTGTTATTTATTAAGTCTAGTTGCACTAAAAAAACCCAAATAAACAAAAACCCTAAACCAGCTAGATTTTAAAGGGGAGCATAACATGAAATTTCCTGAGGAACTATTGTCCTGTTACTTTTTGTATCATTATGAACAATGTCAGACAAACACAATTCTCAATCTCTCTTTCTCTCTTTTTTAAACGTAAAGTAGCAGGATGATTTGTTTAGACAAATGCATCAGTATCCCAATTCTACATTACACTGCTTGTGACAAGATCTGAGGAAGGAAATAAAAAACAATGGCAGTGATGCCATTTTCAGACTATGAGTAACAAGAGGGAGCAAGGGGATGGATATCACAGTACAGATTGCACAGTACCTCCTCTTCACTTTGAAGTTTGCTTGAGGCTGTGCTTGTTCAGCAGTGGGTTACCACTCAGAATGTTCTCCATCCGAATTCTTTCTTCTTCAGCCTTTTGCTCTTGCTCCTGAGAACCAGAAACAGATACGTTACTTTTCTGGGCCATTCTCATCTAGTTGGTAGAGATAAACATTATGTAGCTGCGAACACCCACACAGATAGAGCTTTAATTCCTAACTCAGACTTTTCAGAGCGTTTGACACACGTATGAGTAGAATAAGGATAGAAGCAGAGCTACTCTGAAGAGCTTAACATTGCTATTAAACTGTCAATCTAGCAACACTCATATCTGCTCTACTTACCTCTGATGTTCCACCAAATATTCAGTTAGATTCTAGCTTTACCATTTACGTATTTATTATATTAAAAACTGTATACAGATTAAAAGTTTTTTTTTATCCTCATGAGAAAAGAGAATACATTATACAATATTCATTAAGTGGAAGAAACCTTACAGCATGTTGAAACTTCTCTATCACCTTCAGCAATCTGCTTGGGTTTTACAACTACACCTTCCCTAGGGACCAGTTAAAAAGAATATTGAGAAATTTAAAATGAAACCGAGCAGTGGATGTCATAAGACTATTTAAGGATTTTAATATTAAGGAGCAGAAAAATTTTCTTCTCCTTGTTCTGTCAAAAGCATGTAAGTCAAGCCTAAGTGAAGCACTGCACTACAGGCAACACAAAGTAGATTTCACTGCCCACGCTTCCAAGGTGTATTAATATATTTAGTGACTTAAATGTTCACAGACTTCAAAATGAGTATGTAATATTCATTTTACATCAACATATTTTTCCACAACCTTTCAAATATATTACAAGGACTGCTCTTTGATGAAAGTACCAGAAGGAAAAAAAAAAAAAAATTCTTTAATTTGGATGACTAACTAGGTCTCCCGCTCCCTGAAGTATAGTCTGAAGACATTCTACTTAAAAAATGCACTGAAGTCAGATTAGCACTGCAGGAGACTCGAACCATGGCTTTTAAAAATGATATAAATTAAAGACAAAGAGATCACAAAGTTGGGTTTTTTTTTTTCCAAACGGCAGAAAATTCATGGCTGAGGGGTGCTATGGGATCCCAAAAGAGGAAATGTTTTTCTTGATGATAGTGTTTACAAGGTTTAAGTGCTAAACTTGAACACTGATGCTAGCCAGAGTTCTCTAGCTTCAAACATTTAATCAATACTAAGCGATGTGTTACTGAAACTATCTATAATTTACAATGTTTTTCAACTGGACTGATCAGTTATGTCGAATATTCCTATAAAACACTCCAACCCTCTTAAGAACAATACCAACATACATACGAATACTAGATGATGCAGGGTCACTGGTAAAGATTTTACCTTTCAAAATCTACTCAAGTTTTAGTTATGAAAAAACACCTACCATTACACTGCTTCTCACAAGTAAAACTCAGAACCAGCCGCAATTAATTGCTAGTGGGTTGGGAAAAGCTCCCCAAAAGGGCGTATTGCTTAAAAGCATGGCACAGCCCTGAAATGCCCTTATTAAAACACGTGAGTAGGCAAAACTTGCCCTTGCTGCTGTATCCATGCAGCTTTAACACAAACTGCAGCAGTTAAAAGTTAGTAACACAAATAAACTAAAGTTTTGCATTTTCAAACATAGCTCTAAATCCAACACTTGCATTCCAACTTCAGTTGTTATTACTACCCCAGTAAATCAGGAAACACAGAGAGCAAAAATATTTGATATGGAACAGCAATTTCCCCCATATTAGAAATACAAATTCAAATTACACATTTCTCTCCTCTGTGGATTACAGACAAGAAATGCATGCAGCTTCTTCTGCACAGTATGCCAACCTTTGATTTACCATCTTCTTTCCCCGTTACATGGAGGAGCCAACAGCAGTGAAATCTGATTTACTGCAGTCTGTGTCATGTTCCCACCAGAAGTCAAGCAGCTCTTAGACTACTGTACAGCACGTGCATGCAAAGCACTAATTTGAAACCAAGCAAAATCAAAGATACTGGTACAAGCAAAACAAATTAGTATTGATTTTCATGTACCTCCCAAGAGGTGATCAGATTCTGTTTAAGCCCATTAGGCAAATTTACAGCAGGATGCAAGCATGTGAAGTGTTCTCTGTGTTGTCCAAAATGAGGTAGGCTCTGCCTCATTAAATTTAATCTCTGATGCTCCATTAAAAGCGAGACTTTGAAAAAACAAGAGGTCTGGGACAAATCTTAAAAGCAGTAAGAATGCTACAAACCAAAAATTCATATTGGACTATACTCAAGAGGAGGTAGCACTAATAAAAGCATTGTAAGAAATTAATACTCCCCTGTTGACAAATGCTTCTGTAGAGAGAACTTCCAAGTCCTATATATGCAAACAGGCACAGCAGTTTTCCATTTCAGAGCTGAACTCCAGGGGAACTCTTCTCAAGGTGGCACGCAGAGCATGACACAGTCTCACCCTCAAATTTCTAAGACATTAACCTCAGCCGTGATCCAAAGTTACTGAACCTGTGCATAATGCACTGCTTTATCTAGGGCACACATAAATATCTTATGCAGGTTTTTTTTTTTTTTTTTTTTTTTATGATGCATGAAAATGCATCCGCACACCACTAACAAATACAGAACTACAATGCACTCCACACACAGTGTTTATTCGATGGTCAAAAGTCCACTGGAATCAGTCAGCATCTTTTCTGGGGGATGAATTACAGTTCTTTTCCCCCCTTTTGCCCCATGTCAGATTTAATCTCAACAGCTCCTAAAAAGCTGATTGTTCCAGCATTCTCTACCATGCATGAAGAGAAGTGAAAAGCACTCAGTCATTCAAATCACTAGAAAAAGATAAAGTCAATATTAAGAATCCTAAAAAAAAAAAATGCATACGGTAGTAACTACTCCAATATTATTATTACACAGAGATGCACACTTAATTTTTCTATAATAAGATTTTTAAAAGGCATGTTAGGCATCATCCTAACTTTTATCTGCTTTACATAACCCATGTAATATCCCTCAGCCTCAATTAGCCTCACATAGTTCGCTTTCTGATAACGAAAAAAGCATTATCAGACTAAAGTGACACAATGTGGAGAACAAAAATCAAAACTTCTGTAAAATAACACTTTTAAGAAGCGTTACACTACAGCAGTAGTATATGGCTAAGAGCAGGATTTAGCTTCAGATTAAGACACTACATCTAGGTATCTGCTTGTAGGCATCTGAGCTCACATCTCAGCAGAGATCTAGAGAACACAGTAAGGAGTCAAGACGGCTCTTCTGCTCACACTAAACTACACACACAGGAGACCAACCACGCTCCAGGCTCTACTGACTGCATCTCCACTGCACCACCAAGGAAGCTGGGATACGTAACTTGTACATTGACCCCAACAACTTGGCATTTCAAGCTCAACTGAATTCTGTCTAAAACTGCTCATTGCTAGCAAAAAACTACATTAACTCAAGTCAACTACACTTCCAGAGGACTGGATGGTAGCAAAAATTGCACTATAATCAAAAGAAATGGTAGGGGCAATCTTGGGAATTTCAAATGATTACATTTTACTTTTGCACCTATTAAATTATTAAAAACAATTATGAACACAATGCTAACAGAAGCTGTCAAACATTCTTTTATGGTGACAACAGTTACAGAAAACACCCATGAATCTTACTTTCATAGCTTGATTTTCCCTATCGCCTGTCAGAGATGCTGCAGAGCCCCTGGGCATTTGTGCAGCCGTTCGCTGTTTCTCAGCTCTGTTCACAAACACAACTCTGCTGTCTTTTAGACCCACAGAGGCAGAACAACTAGAGGTAGTAACAAACTGCGTAAGCTTATCTTTGTCATTAAAGATCAACAGATTAGAGTCTGAAAGCAAACAGGGAACAGATCTGTTGAGTAAGGCATTGCCAGTTTTAGTCACTTTACAAAGATGACCTGTCACGCATGGTAATTTATTTATGGAATTCAGTCGTTCAAGGCTGTTCTAGGTTGGATGACATTTCAACACATTCGCTACAAGTTTTAGGAAGCAGGCTAATTCTGAAGATTAGTCTTGAAGATTTTTTGTATTATTTAGCTTCACTAAAACCTCCCAAAGAAGGTATTCAAGATGAAAAAAAAGGTAATTCACTAAGTTTTGTATCTTAGAGACATGACACAGAGGAAATACTAGGTGTAACTCACAGTGGTGTAAAGTTGACATTTACACTTACGCTAAGTTACACATTTTGGCCAGAGCTGCAGAATCCCTCATCTCCAGCCAAATGAGGTTTTCATTATGTTTCAGAATTTTCCACATCAATCTTCCATTGCCCACTCCTCCACTGAAAGCCAGGACGCTCCAGGCGATGGAGCATGGGTTGTATCAAATCAAACAGACCAGACATAACCTTCATAGCTGTCTGAGCTTCACACCTCTGAGGCACGACAAAGCACAGCTGTTCACAAAGTAAGTGGCTCGGGTTGCTCCAAAGCCTACATTGTTCTTTTCTGTGGTGGAACAAAGGCTTATTAAGCTAAAACACTATGGATACAACAAACCCACAACAGAAGAAAAGCCTAAAGGGGAAAATAGTATTTCTCTATTTACTCCACCTTTTCTAAAATAATGCCTCTTTGCCTGCCTTTCCGTTCAGCAAGACAAGGTACACAACTCTTTTCCTAAGCCATTTTAGGAAAAAAACATGCTACAGATTATTCCGTCACTACAGACAGCAGCGTTGTGCTTTTCAAAGGCAGCGTGTTGCACCAACTATTTGCAGAGATGAATCAGAAGTCAACCATGTTGTAACCACCGTGTTAGAAGCAGAGGCAATAAAACCGGAATATTATGGTGTGGGGAATAAGATTGGACTGGTAGAGGGAGTCCCATACCCCGAGGAAGCAGATGGAGATGCTGCTATGTGAACTAGATCTCAAAGCAAGCCTCCACTGTACAACTGAACTCACCATGTGGCATCACAGTCCGGAAAAAAAAAAGCAGACAAAACTATTATTAACCTTAACTAAACAATTATTTCTTATCTTGCTGTAAGAATAACAGTCCCTTGGCATATTTGTTTCTGACCGCAAAGGAAAGAAAAACATTATTGTTACCATGGTTATTTTTTTTCAGTATAGTTCCTACCCTTAGCACAGAGCAAGATCACTTTTACAGAAAGTGCTGAAATTCCTGAAATGACTCCACTGTATTAAAGCAAGTTATCCTGTTCAGTTTTTAAAGACTTTAAGTAGCTGAAAGAAAACCTGAAATACCCACATTTCATTGAAGGCTGGCGGGGGGGGGCGGGAAATCACATAACCTTATTTAAAGGCTAATTTTTGAATGACAAACCTCGACAGCACTGCCTTTAGCAGCAGGGAACAAAACTCAATAATGCAGAAATCCACTCCAGTTATTTGATCCTGTGCAAATTACTAACTCAATGCAATACAGCGATTCAAATAACTGATTGAAACTTCAAAAAATAAGAGCACAGAGTAATCACAACTGCAGTGTCTATATGCAGATTTGTTGTCATTTTGCCCACAAGGGAGGGGACATTATTGTCAGTTCTTGGCAAGGGTAAGTATCGCTAGCATGTCTCAGACATTTAATGACGAAATATACTCTGCCATCTGCTTTTGCCTCTTTATTGAAATTCTTTCTTTATCAGTGATTTGATATTCTAGTTTTAGTTATACCCTTAAAATTTAAGTGAAAAGGTTAATATTTATCAAGATTCATTTACTAATGTTTCATTTGAAAGTCTGTGACATGGCTAAAACACAGGACAGAGCTAAGATCTATTTTGACCATTGGTAAAGTAATACATTCAGTTACAGGGAAACACTTGGTGAAATAAAACTGTAAGAAAACAAACCAAAAACTTTAAGTCTATTCTCAGACTTAAACATCTCAGCATAAAATGACTGGATGTTAAAATAGCTTTGCTGGAACTGTGCACATACGTTCAGCTGCTCACTGGTTTGAGGTTTGTTTTTAATTATTTCAATTTACCTTTTAAGGAAGTGCTTGAAAATTGAAAATCAAGAGCATTGTAATGCTGAATTTGGAATATTGAAATGTTTCCATGAAACCTATCCATGGATAGTTCACATAGACAGCAGACCTAGCGTTTGTACAGTTTTAGACAGACCCAGAATTATTCCACAGAAATGGCTTTCAAAACTAAAATTTCCTGGTCAACTTAGTGTCTACTAGAAACAAGCTGAGAGAATAAAACTGTGAAGGGCGTGAGAAAAGTCAGCACTCCTCCCATGCTCAATCAGTTTTTAAAAATGTTTGTAGTATTTGTTTAATGTTTCTACAGAATTCAAGGGGATTTAAGCATTTTGAGAAGTTAACAAGCTTTGACAGCAATTGCTTATTTGGTTGACAAACAGATTAAAGGGAAATATCAGTGTGAAGGAAGTTAGAACCTCTTAATACTAACATTTGTCAAAACCAGATTTAGAGGATTTCTATGGAAATTGGTATTACCACATAAGGGAAGTTAATAGAGAGCACGATGATCTGAAAAAAAGCAGATTCTCATCTTTTGTTTTTAACTGCTGTCTCACCAGAGATGCATTTTAAACGGTGCAGTACTCCTTTCATGGCAACTTAAATACTGGACACCAAAGTGATGAGTGAAAACAGTTAACAAAAAATACAGTTTACTTTAAACGAAGTCTCAGAAATAATCGGACTAGCATTTTAGTAATTCAAAAAGTATCAGGAAAAAATGTACACATGGCACAAATTTGGGATATATTACTGGCTTTTTACCCACTTCATCTTGTTAAGACCCTGGTATGTTCCAAGGAGATGCAGAGACATGTTAATCTGTCTGTATAACAACAAAGATTTGAGAACGACGTGCAGAAGAGTGAACAGGCATTCACTCTGCAGTTCTCCGTTGCCTTGCCACTGGTTTACCCAAGCTGTCTACTATGGACAGCAGTGTTTCAAGAGATGAACCATCCCTGTATGTGGATTAGGACTAATAGTGACTACATAATTAAGATTTTACATCAGATGTTATCCTGAAGTCAGCTGGATGACAAATATAAGGTTACTTATAAAACTAGGTTTAAATTATGGTTTGCAATACATAATAACATGAAATCCCACATATCTGAAAGAAAAAGGGATTTACATAAAATGGCTAGAAAATGCTTTGCCAGTAACACCTTATTTCAAAGCCATGGAAAACAAGGCGCAATCTAAACAGATTGCACCCCTAAAGCCAACATACGTAAGTGATCTTTCCTAAGGAAACCCTTACTCCCAAAGACTCTTTCCAAGGCTGTGCCCCACTTTGGTTTTTACTTTTTCTATCATCGTAGTCTTAGTTTCCTACTCTCAAAAAACCCCAGGAAAATAAAATTCCAAGTACCTGTACAGCACCCACTATTAATGAAGACATCACTTTTTAACACAGCCTATCAGCCACTGACCAGTGAAAGGATGAACAGAGTAGGTAGTGAGCGTGCAACAGTGTGCACTATTGCAAATAAATAACTAATAGTTATTTTTAGGAAGAAACAAACTTATTAATTTCAGATAAGCGTGCATGTATTCAGTATGCATGTGGCATTGGACATTATAAACCCTGCTTCTGGGGGAAGCAGAACATCCATGAAGGTAAAAAATAGTACCAGTTAAGAGACAGCAAAATAAAACAAGTGCTACACTAAATACTTCATAGCTTTTAGCACCCTCTAGCGACAAAATAAGAATTTCATAGAGATTATAACATTCTTGCTTTCTACACACTGAACAGGGAAGCACACACTTGGTTGTCTGTGCTGCAATTTACTACCATTATTTTCCTAATGCAAGTTTTCTACGCTGAAATGTGACAAGTTATGCTGTTTAATCTAGATGTATAATTTCAACTATCAGGCAAAGTGAAAAATCCATATAGCTCTAAGCTTTCATTTTAAGCACTGTACAAGAACAGCTGAAGTAGAAGTCTTCCCTAAACACTGCTACCCTTAATTTGTAGTTTAATACATTTCACACAGGAATACATGAAAGAATTGTTGCCAGTGTTTTTAAGTCACTTTCACCATGTTATTACTGCAGAACACAATTTCATGACTGCATGATGTGCTTCAATGCCTAGATAAAGAGATGAGAGACACTTTCAGACAGACTTTAATGTAAAAGACCGCTCACAAGCCAGGTGGAGAATCAAGTATCAACAGTCTTCTACAGCAAAATTTCTGCACTAAACCAGCATGATACAGCTTTTAGCCTTCCAAAATACGTAACTCCAAAATTGCAGAGCTCACTGGATTTACAGGCCTTGTTGATTCTAAAGGTAAATTTCTATATTGTTAGCCAAGAGTGGTCAAGCACTACATTGCTGCCTACAGCATTTAAAACACTATTCTCTCCTAGCTGTTCCTAGTGTCTGCTAGATGCTATGTCCTGTTCACTGCCAGTTGACTCTACTGGAGAGCATTTGTGAAAAACACGAAACTATAAGCATGCGTGTTAATCTATGATAAGGTTATGAGCAGTGCAGAGGCACCAAAACATTAAGTTGTCACAGCAGCAAAGATCCCGATCAGCATTTAATGTTTATTTAGCATGTTCTAAAAACATCTCAGATTACCTTACACAAAGATGACAAGGTTGGTTTTTGTTTGGGTTTTTTGTTGTTGTTGTCGGGGTTTTTTTACACTGATGTAGAATCTATGTATAACATACAAAACTACTCAAATTGAAGTATGCAACATTTTTCAAAAGCACTAAAACAATTTAAGCCCTACTGAAAAAAAAGAAAGTGCTTACTAAAAGCAGAAGAGGGAATGCTGCTCATATCCACCACTTCTGTTGCACCACCAGAGGCAGAGCGTTTCAGCAGTACAGATGAAATACCAGGACTCTAAACTCTGTTGCAATACAATGTTAAGAGCCAGTACAGTTCATCCTAAATCCTGATCAGTTTGACTACACAGACTATTCCCAGGAACAGGCCCTAGAAGTCCATTCATCAATCAGGGATTTTGCTAATGCACTCCACCCCAACAATCTCTCTTACACCAAGGAGGTGTGGGAGCCAATGGCATCGGATGTGATCCCACTCACAGGAAACCAATCTCTAACTACAGGGCCTCCCCTCCCCTTTCAAGGGCAGAACATGGTGTTTCTATCTATAGATAGAGAGATTATAGGGAGGTGTGAAGGCTGTGTGTGAATTGACTTTTCAAGTTCTGAAGAGACTGACATATTATTATTAATTTTTGTGGAGACATTTTTCAAATAAACTTGCCTGTGTGTAATCACATGAAAATAGTTCTGGTCTTACAACTGGTGCTCCTTGCCAAGGCAACAGAGCACCAATGCTGTGAAAGAGCATCTACTGTATAAAACTTGCTGCCATAAGCAAAAGCATCAAAAAGCACACGTATTTTAATTCATAAATATACTAAAAAAAAAAAAAAAAAATCTTATTTCTTGTTTCATAAAAGCTAGTTAACAAATGAAATCACACTGAATAGTATTTAGCTCACTAATGCCACTATATAGTTTGGTATGATAGCTGTCTTCAGAGAAGGACTTGCGTATGAACAGCAAGATTATCTTGACTCAATGCCTCTACAAAGTGGTGGGAAAGCAAATAAAATGTTTTAGTGAGTAAAATGTTCAGTATGTCTACTGAATAAAAAAATTCTTGACAACCATTATTATATAGAAGAACAAATCCATCAGACTCCACTTGAGAAGAGTTTTGAAGGGCACTTACTTTGTTGACCAGTTCTCTCTCGTTCTAAGTACTTAAGGCACACCAGTTTTAATAAACACCAGTTTGCAAAAAACAGATGCTCTTTAATGGGTGAGATTTTACCTTTCGAGCCTGTTCCTCAGCTCGTTCTTTCTTGATTTTTTCCAGTTCAGCTAGAAGAGCTGCAGTGTCATCATCATCACTGTCTTCCAAGTCCTCATCTTCATCATCTTCCTAATAGCAACAAATGGAAACAAGAAGCAGCTCGTTCATTTCATTTAATAAAAACAGCCCTGGTCTGCCCAGGTAAGGCTGCAATTTGCTGCTAGCTAATTTCTGAAGTACTTGGGTGCTTGTAGCAGCAGCAAATACAATACAAATGGTTTATTCGCTCTTGTACAGTAAAATCAAGACAAAAATATGTTTGTGCTTTTTGGATGACTGCATTTTTATAATTCAAATGCTATGGAGCTGACAGATTCTAGAGAATGACTGTCCTCAATCACTCTCTAATCATTGTAACTTAAGTCATTATAATAGTGTGCCCGAATACCCCGTCCAATATTGTTGGGACCAAATATAACAGGATTAAAAAAAACCTCAGCTTACTGTCAAGCCTTAGACCTAACTCCTAGATGTCAGCATGAGGAGAGGAGTGAAGAGCAAGAATCCATTGCTCATGCAGACAGTCAGGGTATCTCAACAGTTCTACCTTAGGGGAATTCTAACTAACCTAGTAGTTGACTGACTCTAAAAAGTCACCCGTTCCCCATACATTAAGTGGTATTTTCAGTTCCCTAGTTTTTGTGTGCTTTCCAAGAATACCATTACAGCATGGACCAGAATCCTCTAAACCGCTCTGGACTTCCACCACAGCAGAGTAACTGTAAAAGGAAGATATGTTGGAACCTGTCTTAAATCTTTAGCAGATCTAAAAGTATATATTCTATTAACAGCAAATCCTGAAGGCAGGACAATGAAAGGAAATAAGACAGAAAAGAGATACATACATCAGTAAGCGGATCATCTGCATCAAGATTAGCTGCAGGAATCTGGTCTAGCCGAGGCTTCTTAGACACAGAAGATGATGTTGTGTGTTCTATGGCATAAGATTTTTTTAAAAAAAAAAAAAAAAAAAAAAAGCAACTAAGTCACTTCATTTAACAGCATCTAATGTCAGAAAGCAAAAATCTTCACAAAGATTGCATTAGAGTAAGAGATACAAGCTTATGCTTACTTTTTCCTCACTTCTCAATCTTAATGCCCATGCTAATTCCTCCCCTGTAGGTATCCTCAAGGGAAGCACTAACATCTCCAAACTTACAATTTGACCGCCATAAGTTTTTTTAAGTCATTATTTCCAGAAGAAAAAACAGCAGAAGAAAAAGCTGTGGAGAAATATCCTTATTCTATATCCAGTCGGAGAGTTCCCATTGGAGACCACCCCAAAGCACTACTGTTGGCCAGTTTGGTCCAAACCACATCTGCTTTCATTTGTGAACTTGAGAGCACCACAATACCTCTGTACGTTTCACACCCACACCTAAAGTACCTAAATTCTGTCAAGCTTAATATTATAAATTACTAGTTCTCAAAAAACACACCTTTTGATTCATTTTAATTATCACTTCACTATACCTGAACAGAATCGCATACTTTAAAAAATGGATTTATTGTTATACCGGTGCTGCAACACTAGAAGATGAGTCATTCCCCTTCTCCTTCCTGTCCTGCTTGTCCAAGTATAAAAAAAGCCCTTTATTAGCTGTACATACTTGTTGCCAATTCATTACAATCATACTGTATCAGCTGGCCTGCATGATGGCCTACGCTGTTCTACTGGCTGGCCTAGATTTTTGCCTAGCACGAAGCCAGCATGAAAGGCAGTGGACATTCCCTTGCAGGTCAACAGCTCTGAGCTATCAGACCAATACCCTAAATTCTACTCTCATGACATGCTGTCTGCAACCTGCAAACTCCTTACAGCACCGAGTTTTGTGCAAGAGCAATGCCACACAAAGGTATTAAGATTTTTTGTTTCTTTGTTTTTACCTCTGGTTGGTCTGTCTCTATTCTTTTCTCTTGCAGCGACCCGCTCTCTCTCCTCCAGCTCCCTTCTGAAATCACGGTTACGCACTTCTTCAGGAGCATCCTGAGTGGTCTGTCTAAAACAACATGAGGGGGGAAAAAAGCTGAAGTTGACAGTCTGCAGGTGGGAGCAATTTTTTGAAGGAGGTCAATAAATCCTGGAGTGAACAGGTAAGTATAAAGAATAAGAACTGGGTACTATGCAGACATATGTTTCTTTATTCTCTCTTCATCAGCCCCCTTCTCTGTATGCGTTACACACACACAGACACGCCACACACACATGCTCCATCCAATGGCTCTCAAATGAATTAAAAGACCCTATATAACTTCCTGCAAAAACAGGATGACTACATCTACCTCTTGTGGCTATGTCTAAATCTTCTGTTCCCCAGCAGCCCAAGCCCAATGTCCTAGCAGATATCCACTAGCATTATGATCAACTTTCCTTGCTGTTTTATCATCCCAAGTTGCTGCTGCAAACAGTCTCTAAGGCTTACAGATAAGACCAAGACTAGAACATACCTTTCATAAACCTTTTCCCCTCCAAGAGGCATACCAGATAACCTCCCATGACCATAAAAAAAACATTGGGAGAACAGGCAAAACACTACCTTTAGTGAAACATATTGCAAATATATGTTGTTCCCTCTTTTAGATAACACACGCTGGACAAAACCAACAGACTATTTATATCTGAGTCATACTAAGTTCAACCTAGAGAACACTGAATTTTCTGTGGAAATCTTGAAAAGAACTAATGAATAAAAACAAGCAGCAGTTCCTTTCACCTTTCTGTGAACCCAGTGCTAGAAATAAGAGTGCCTGGAAGAAACCCAGACTTCAGCCATTATAAATACATTGTGTGCACAGCCTGTCTTTATGATGAAGTATTTAATTTGCTTTTGTAATTAAAAACCTGAACTTGGAATCCCTGATATAGCTGCAAAACCTTCCCAAACGCTGTGTCATTCAAGCGAACATGAATGGGACTGAAACACTGAACTTTTCCTGCAACGATGCTGTCCTGGCAATTTAACAAAGACAACTTTGTATTAGGTATTTGGGAGAAAGAACAGAAGACACTTAATGCCCCCTCATCTCTCTCTCACACACACACGAAGGCATTTGTTAAAACATTCATTGTATATTCCTGCACATATTTGTCCTCACACACTTCTTTCAAAGCAACAGACTGGTGTTCCAAACCCCATTTTGTTTAAAGAAACAAACCACCAGCAATTCTTCTCATAATAACAAAATGCATTCGACAGCACTTTTTGTGCTGTTGATTTTGGTATTCTCCAAAGCACTCCAACTCCCTTATCCATACGTATTCTTCAAACCAAAGGGTCAGGAGGAGAGAGGTGAAAGGGTAAACACCTGCACAAAAAGGTGCAAATGTAAAACCTTAACAGTAATTTCACTGACAAGAGTAACATCAGCTAGATGAAAAAACACTTCTAGGCTGACACATTTCATTTAAATTCCAGGTATCTGTATCACATTGACTCCAGATTTCATTTCATCTTTCAACAGGATAACGAAGATTCATTATGCACTTCAAACAGAGGAAAATACTCATAAGATCCCATTATCTTTCACACTGATCAAGGCAATTTCCTCTGTCAGGACCCGCATGAGCCACTTGCAGTGTTTAACATCAGCTCTTCCAACACGTATTACTGCCTGAGTGCTATTCGATGATTCCCCTGCCTCCTTTTAATGCCCTTCTCCAGTGGTCCTTTGCCAAATATATGACGTGGTTTTCCTGCTTTTAAGACATGCTCAACTCCACTCCTCTTATCCCATTCTGCTCTGCAAGTGACAGCACTCTCAGTGGCTCAGTCAGCTCCTACTGTTCCCATTGATTTTTCTCTCCACTGCACTGCCTGAAATGCTTTGTCTCCAACGCTCACTTTCTTCCGACAATTCACTTCCATAAGCAGTAATAAATACCACTAAAATGAAACCTCTCCAATTACTTGCAATGCATTTGATCTCTTAAGTCTGCTTTCGAGACTTGCACTTTCAGCCCACTCGTTCCGTGCGGCTGCACAATCTCCGGTGCCTGCTCAGTGTCATGAACACCTATTGTGAAAAATTTCAGAGTACCACTCACAACAAAAAAATAATTCCCAGCCTGTTTTGCTGTGAGACCAAAAAAACCAATACTAACCTGTATTTGATTTTAGTATGAGAAGGAAGGTCTCTGCTGGAATATTGTTTGGATAGCTGACTTAAGTCTCCTTCACCTTTTCCTCTTCCTCCTCTTGCAGGTTCAAATGTTGGCCTTGCTGCTGTCGTCATTTTAACTACTACAGAATCAAGGATAAAAAACAGTTGTTACTACAACTTACAGTAAAAGACATTCATCAGAAGCTATGTTGTTCCTAAAACTGCCACAGCAATGATAAGTCCCACTACACAATACCAGCTATCACTTGCCACACGATCCTCAAAACTTAAGAAGCTTTTTATTGACAGAATCTATTCAGATTTTCAAGAGAAATTATTTTCCAACATCTTTGAAAAATGATACACAGACTCTAACAAGAATGCGAAGCTACATTTACAAAGTAAATAAAAATTTCCAGGAGCCAATCTCCTATCTTTAAGGCAAGTGGTACAGTCTTGTAACTAAACCCTCTTCCCTCCTGAAAAATGACAGCCAGAAATGACTGCCTACTGGGAATGACCCCTCTGTTACTCCCCAAACTGTACCTAGGTATCATCACCAGAAATGCTGGCTGTTGTGGACCGTAGCATGCCTAGGATGGTGCTGATAATTAAATACTGATTAAGATCACGCACTCTGAACGCTCCAGCCCTAACCCTGGCCCTGTTCAGTCCTCTGGTACAGGCACAGCACTGCCATTAATACTGCAGTACAGCCCTTTGGGATCGACCTGAGCAGAGCTCCAGCTGGCCACCAAAACTGTCTGACGGGCTGGGGTTAATGTTTCCCTGGTAGCACAAGGCCGACAGCTTTACCCTTATGCAAACTAAATGCAATGAACAAAGCTCAGACAAATGCAGAAGCTTCCACCAGCTCTCATTTAGAAACTACAAGAACTCATGTATCACCAGCATGTCCTAAAAATGAACTAGCTGATGCCCGAAGTTGCTACTATCAATTCTTCTGTGGCAAAGGAGTGAAACAGACTCCGACCAGCCTCAGCCACACAGACACCCTCTGTCAGCATGTGCCGCGTTCAGCACTGCCAGACAGAAGACCCTGCAATCCTAAACCACTATACCAAGAGTTTAAGATGGCCAACCAATGCCAAAAATACCCTGTAAGATCAACCTGCGCCATCTTAAATCTATCTGCTTCACCAAGACATGTGCATCCATTAACCACAGACTAAAGATACACAAGACAGATGCATCTGCAGACGTACATAAAGGCACCAGTCCAAGGCACTGATCCTACCCACCAGAAGGCTGGATGTTAAAAAATGACAAGAGAACATTTTAAAGAATATTAAAAAGCAGAGGAAAAAAAAAAATCGTATTGTTCCATATGCTTTTGTGATACAGAAATAAAAGTCATTTATGCTGTGCTTGCATTATTTGTTATTGTTTCATTTTTAACGAGATCACAAAACACATGACTTCAGTGTTAAAATCATAACATAAATTTGTCCCTCAAAGTAACATCCCATCAGGCAGAACACAGTTACTGACACTGAACTACTACTCAGAAAACAGAGTTAACAGACAGAAACACCTTTAAAAGAAGTGAGACAGTAACTAGCCTTGGCTCGTTGACCAAGGATTGCTGACACTTTTCAGTGACACTGTGCAAGTCAGCTGGAGCTCAGCAAGACATTTTAGCTCTCTCTTGGCACACACTCTGCCAGAGCCACAATCCAAGAAAGTCACTTGCTCTCAGAACCTATCTGTGTTAATTATAAGTAACAGGGGGCATCTATGAATGCGGGTGAAGAATCAGATACAACATGACTGCGTAGTTTCATGAGGCATTAAATCCCCTGGAAACTATCCCTGTTTCTTTCTCATGTCAGTCTGCACTTGGCTTGGCCTTAAAGGACCCAAACTCAATCCGAAACCACTCAGGGACCGTCACACTGACCTCTTAAGTTTCAGAAATACAGCCTTGGAGAACTCTTTTCAGTGCTACACGAAGACAGGACCGGCCAAGCAGGGTTTATTAGCTCACTTCCAAACCGAGAGAAAGTGACTGGGCTTGAGCTGGAGCTGAGCTGCCCCGGCCAGGCAGCGCTGCGCATCCCCGCTGGACCCCTCCTGACCGCCATCATGGGGGAGCCCGACCCCGGCCGCAGCCCGCCCCAGCAATCACCCCGCGGAAACCCAGACCC
>NW_009224468.1:0-6807 GCF_000690835.1 Fulmarus glacialis | reverse complement strand
TGACGGTTGGACTCAATGATCTTGGAGGTGTTTTCCAAACTTAATATTTCTATGATGCTGTGACTAAAAACTCAGTTACCAAAATTCAGCGGTATTTTTTTCTTTAAAGAAGATGCAAACTTTTCAGCAGAGCAGTACCTTACAATCTGAGATCACTTGGCACACAATATTCCTGAGTACTTCTCAACTGCCTCTAACAACCTTGTAAAATTCACAGCTTTGTACTTCTCTGTAAGAGAGTTCACAGTATAGCCATAATGACAGATTGGTCTGACAGCTACCCAAATCCAATACAGAAATAAAAAGCATACTACCTGCTATTTTTCATGGAGTCAGGACTTGCTGATAACTTGAATAGTATTTTAGAACAACTTACTTGTTTGGATGGAAAAACTATGGTTGTATTTCTGTGAATTTACTAAAAAAACAGATACACCAACTAATCTTTGTAACGAGAACTACATTTGGGGGCCATTTAGGCTATCCTTACTGTAAGTAAACTTAAACTGTGCATTTCAAAATCACTTTTTCATCTGTCCAACAGATTTAGAGTATTTATACATTCATCTCGCCCGTGTGCCAAGACATATGTTATGAATTTACTGGATGGCAATATTTACCGTAAGTAGGACTCCAGGACTCTATCCAGTCGTTTATAGAAGGGTCGTGAGGTAAAGTATCCACTCCAGTAATGATGATCTCTGTCTGCATAGGTGAAGAAGTCTCCACTTAAAACAGGGAAAAATGAATTGCTGCTCTTTTCACCCAAACTGCTTTCTTTGCGCAGAGCTTCAAAGTAATCTGATAAAGTTCCAAACTGGGCCTGAATGAAAAATAAAATTACTATAACATAGTTCCATTTTCTTTATTTAGACATATGAAGAGAATGAATATGCTTGGTTTCATATACATTTCAGAAATATGCCAGTCTTCCAGCAGAATTATAGAAGAAATCCTATTCTAAAAAGCTTTAAAGTTTTCCTGCACACTTTTCAGACAAGCTGAATAGCTCTTCCAAAAGCATTTCAACTTCATTTCAACTCAGTACAAGACAGACATGGACCTGTTGGAGTGGATCCAGAGGAGGAACAGAAAAATGATCAGAGGGATGGAACACCTCTCCTGTGAAGAAAAGCTGAGAGAGTTGGGGTTATTCAGCCTGGAGAAGAGAAGGCTTTGGGAAGACCTTATTGCGGCCTATCAATACTTAAAGGGGGCTTATAAGAAAGATGGCGGCATGCTTTTTTAGCAGAGCCTGTTACAACAAGGGGGAATGGTTTTAAACTAAAGGAGGATAGATTTAGACTAGATATAAGGAAGAAATTTTTTACAATGAGGGTGGTGTAACACTGGAACAGGTTGCCCAGAGAGGTGGTAGATGCCCCATCCCTGAACACATTCAAGGTCAGGTTGGACGGGGCTCTGAGCAACCTGACCTGGTTGAAGATGTCCCTGCTCCTGGCAGGGGGGTTGGACTAGATGACCTTTAAAGGTCGCTTCCAGCCCAAACCATTCTATGATTCTGATTCATGAAATATGAAATACTTTTTTTTCTTTTTAAGTATGAATCAGTATCTAAAATACAACCTAAATCTCAACAAATAAGGAAAGCATTCTTTCGTGTCTTATGAGTAAGTCTCTAATACATGAGCTAAGTAATATCTCAATATTACATAAGTAGATGTTAGGACTAAGAAACTTAATGTAATGCAACAGGAGCATAGTTGTCTTAATCCTGCGATTTCAAAGTTAACTCTGTTGTTCTCCAGGTCTCCAACATATACTTAAACCAAGATGATTGTTGATCAAAAGTTAGCATTTGCTTTCAGAAGCTTTCTTCTTTTAAACTATATACAAAAGGGATTGTTTTTAGAGATGTAACATGGGGGAGTATAAAAAATTCATTATCCTCTGGTCATTTTTAAAAATGCTCAGACAATAAGGCAATAACAGCCTTTTACAGGGTAGGTCAAAAGATGGTACCCTCAAGCTTGAGGGCTACAAAAAAAGGGGGAAAATAAAAAAGGGAGAGGGACTGATGTCAATGTTGCCAGCATTGAGAGCTGTTGTTAAAGACATAGAAGGCAAACTGGATTTTGAATGAGGGTGGAAAAACAATTAATGGAAGTGGGAACAGCACAGAAGATCACATTACCATAAGTATCCTCATAATAAACTATAATGATAATTCTTCAAATTTAAATTAAGTAATTTTTTTTGTTTTGTTGGGTTTTGGGGTTTTGGGGGGGGGGGGGTTGGGAGGAGGTTTGGTTTTTTAATATTGGTGGATACAATACAATAACTTGCCACTTTGAATGGCAGTAAAGCAGAGAAAGAGACATATTGCCACAGAAACCCCAATAATAGTGAGCCTTGCCTTATCAGGCACTTCTAGGACACTTGGCCTTTTCCCTGACTATCATAGGCACCCCAAGACATAATTCAGAAGGGGTGGGGGGAATCAATAGACCAAGAGAAATCAGGTACAGGTGAATGCTGGGTTACATTCAGAGGAAGAAAACCTCAAAGGAACCAGCACAATTGAAGAAAACTCATTCTAATGTCGGGTGAGTGGAAACAGTGAAATAACCTCGGAGACTCTTCTATTGGCATATAAAGAGTCTCAGCTTAATTTACGCATAATAGATGTAAAGGAGATACCCAAATGGGAGATTAAACTCCCTGGGAGCAAAATAGATATCTTTTCCAGTAATCTACCACACACTTTTAGGACTATAGAATAGTTGCTGGCATGAGAATCTCAATGCTAACAGATATATCCACTAGATAAACATCTCAAATTTGTCTGAAAGGGTAAATCTCTCATAAGACCAGAAAGGCAGAGTAGGCAGTCCCTTGTGTAAGCAGTAATATCCTAGGCATCTCAGCACTTAAGGAAGAAATGTGAACTCTTCCTTTATATAATCTAGGTTCTCAGGAAGCTGAGCCTGACCTCTTACTTGCCTGTGGAGTTACAGTCCACTAGGGAAAGTGCAGCAGAGCATGGAAGTTCTCCACCTAAACTCATATTTCCAAGGATAAATGGCATCAGTTTAAAAAAAAAAAAAAAACCCCAAACAAACAACAAACAAGCAAAAAGAAAAACCCCAAAAAACAGAGACAGAAAGAAAAAACCCAGCAAAATAAATAAAATTAAAAGGAGACACGCTCCAGTGCCAACAGTGCTCCTGCTGAGCAAAGTACCCTAGGTATGAAGTGGATGAATCAGGGGATTGCATATCTTTTTGTCTGGGTATTAAGAACCAGAAAAAGGGTTGGATACTTCTACAAGGGCCCCAAGGGCTGGTGTGATTCCCAAGGTATTAATCCAGGTGGGCAAGCCAGAGCTAATGAAGTAGACTCCTAGAGGCCTTGACAATGGGCTGAGCAGAACCTTTCAGATAAGGATCTTTTTTAATGACCTCAGAGCTAGAAGCCTTCAGGATTTGCCTTAGAGAAGAAATCATCCAGCCCAAGTTAGTAGGAATGGACAGTACAGAAACTATACTGCTGTTAGTATCCAAAGAGTAAGTACCTGCAGACTATATTCATTTTGAGGGGAGTAAAGCTGGTGATAGCAGCAAGCTTTAGATTTAAAAGATGGCTTTAGATTTAAAAGATTTAAAAGAGTACTCTCAAGGTCTATCTCCCTCCAGTAAGACATACAAGGCATTCACATATATCACGTCACCGACATCCCATAGGAAACAGGTTCAAAAGCCAGCTCTTGTACAAGCTGTAATCCCGAGAAATCATCTTTCTTATGCGGAACACAAGTCGTCAGCAGGAAGAACTAACACACTACAGGCATTACCAAATCTGCAGTTAGAGGAATGGGGGGAGGTCTCAGAAAAGGTGAGGAAAAAAAAGATGTACACACAAACAATATATGAAAGAGACCAGACCAGGTTTAAAAAGCCTAAATACGAAAGCAGCAATAGTGCTCTATCATGTGATACTCAAGAAAAAACAAGGTTGCAGTCCCCTATTTCTTATTCCCATGGTAAGAGATCATGAAAAGATGTCTGAGTACAGAGAACATCTACAGTAAAAGAAGTCTCTAAAGTACTCAGCTTACACATTAGAATATATGAATGTGTACATTAACACTCAAACATAATTAATGATTTTAAGTGATATCTCACCTGATAATTGTGTTAGTATATTCACTTCTTTTGTAGCCAGGTCAATCTCTTAGACTTTACTGTATTCAACAATGTGTGCCAGTAATGGCGCCTCTTAGGTTTGTTTGTTTGTTTGTTTTGGGACATAAAACCAAGAGGACCCAAGCAAAGCAACAAAATTTGCTTCAACTTTTAATAAGAAAATACAATAGTTTTAAATAACAAAGCCTGCGTGCCTTAAATAACAATGCCTGAAGCCTGAGAAAACAAGAGTACTAAGAAAACAATCAAACCTAATAGCTGTTCTCTAAAATAATCGAGTTTGGATATTATTTATAGTTTTCAAGCAGATATTATTAATAGCAAAGTTTTTGTTTTGGAGGGAGAGGAGATGGTAAATTGAAAAAATGTAATTTGCCAAGACAAACCAATCTGCTGTTGGTAGATAATATATAAAGCTACACAGTTTAAACCCAAACCACAACTTTTTTCGATGGAGATCTCAAAATACTGAGAAATATTGTTTTCTCCACAAACCAGAAAGTGTTGTATTTACCTTAACACGCCACTCAGGATGAGAATTCATATAATCAAAGAGCTTTTGATAATTCTGGTACTGCTGATCCCATTCTGAGCTCTCAGCATAACGGAAATCATCCCCTAGTGGAGCCAACAGAACTTTAGTACGGAAAAGCTTTGACTTCTTTCTGTATTGATCTAAAATCATCCAAGCCCTTTTGGGGGAGAGGAAAAAAAAAAGGCAATTTAGCAAACAGAAGAATAAAGGTCAGCATTTGACGAAACAATTCTTAGATATCAAGTTGTGCATTAGTGTGACCCTAAATAAGACATACAAAACTCTGCTATTTCATTTTGTAACAAAAAGCTGGATGGAATTCCCCCGACTGGGACACCGTATTTAACCTACCATTGTTGCAAACACTATGCTAATTAAATCCTCCAATAAGCTTATCAAGCTCCATCTCAAACAGTAGGTCAGTCTGCATCAATTTGTTCCTGTGCCAAAACTAACCTTCAGTTTAAATTATGTTTACCTGCTTTGTATTTAGATAACAATCCTAATCCTCTCCAGCCCTTATAATAATAAGCAAGCTCATCTCATCCCCTCTGGCAATTCCCTTGGATACTTTGCTTCATATCTTCGTGTCCTTGACAGAAAAACTGCTCATAAATTAATCTTTGAGGAACTCCAGCCTTGCAAAAAAAAAAAAAAAAAAAAAATTCTGGAGGAAGTTCACTACTAATCATCACTGTTCCCCCTTCAGCCAGCTTCTTACCTGTCTTAGAGCCTGCCCTCTTAAGCTTTAAGCACATCCTGAAAAATTAAACCCACTGCTTTTCTGCTTTTGGCCTTTTAAAAAAAAAAACCCAAACAAAAAACCTACACATACACACACAGAAAAAAGGCAGTAAAATTATCCTTTAGCACCTACTAACTCTTTGATGGGTAAAATATCAGTTCTATCATTAAGTAGCAATTTATTAAAAGTTACAAGTCTAATGTCTACCTTACTGAAAAGGTCTATTTCCCACCCTTCCAATCACAATCATTATCAAAATCTTCAGATGCTGATCCTCTCTAGTTAAACTTATGGAAATAATTTTAACATGGAGTATAAACCATAGTAATATATTTAAGAGAACAGGAATATAAATAACAAAGTTTTAAAGAGAAAATAGCAGCAAAATCCAGATTCCAGTGAGCTTTTTGTTTCTATAAGTCTTTTTAACAGGTGGTCTACCAAAATCTACTTTGAACTCATACTCTTGAAGATTTGTTACGTAAACATTTATGTGAGAATTTAATCTAGTCCAATATATTTGAAACCCATATCTCTTTGATCAGCAAGTCAGGGTTTATTTGTTTATCAGATTATAAAAGTATTGAGTAAACACAAGGTCTGACTGTATCCTGGAGGGATATCTTTAGTTAAGGATCTACATAGTTCTGCTGAGACTAGAATAGATCCAACTAGTGGTTTCCCCCCCCACTCTCTGTCTATAGTTTGATTTATAGTTCAGATCCAAGTATTTAGGCTTGAATCAACATTTTCCATGACTTTCAACAGGTTGCCCATTTAAACATAAAGACTTCCTCTCCACACAACTAACAGAAGAATTGGCACAACACAAGACTTTGTAATTTTACCTTCTAAGAAGCCAGCCTAACTCAAATTTTCCACACGCAGCCTACAGTTGGAAACTGTCCTGGTTCCGGCTGGGACAGAGTTAACTTTCTCCCCAGTAGCTTGGGGGGTGTGCTGTGTTTTGGGTTTGGTATGAAAGGAGCGTTGATGGCCCATTGATGCTTTGGCTGTTACTGGGTGATGCTCGCACGGGGCGGGGGGAGCACAGCCGGGGTGGTCAATGGGGTATTCTATACCATGTGACATCATGCTCAGTATAAAAACCAGGTGTATGGGGGGGCTCCCCCCCCACCCCCCGTTCGTGACACGCAGTCGGTGGTCGGTGAGCAGTTGCATTGTGCATCGCCTGCTTTGTATATTCTGTTATTGTTGTTGTCCTCACTGTTACTATTACTGTTCCATTTTGTTTTATTTCAATTATTAAACTGTTCTATCTCAACCAGGGGGTTTTCCTCCTTGTGCTCAGCCGATTCCCTCCCCCATCCCACCAGAGTGGGGGTGAGTGAGCGGCTGCG
>NW_009224467.1:1084-1390 GCF_000690835.1 Fulmarus glacialis | reverse complement strand
CGAGGGCGGTTCAAGGAGAACAGAAGGGAGCCTGGGGCGGTTTGGCCCTGTCAGGAGGAGGAGGAGGATTCGGCCTCCCTTCAGACTGGGTGCTAACAGCTGCTCTTTGTATGCTAGGGAAGCAGAACCGAAAGGAACTCAAAATATCAGACAAAGGTTTCTTTACAATTGCTTTTGTGCTCTTTTTCAAGTGAGTGGGACCCAGGCAGCCAGTTCCTGCAGGAACAGGAATACGTCTGAGCAAGTCATAGAATCATAGAATCATTAAGGTTGGAAAAGACCTCTAAGATCATCGAGTCCAACCCT
>NW_009224467.1:0-691 GCF_000690835.1 Fulmarus glacialis | reverse complement strand
CATGTCCTTCTTATAGTGAGGGGCCCAAAACTGAACACAGGATTCGAGGTGCGGCCTCACCAGGGCCAAGTACAGGGGCACGATCACCTCCCTACTCCTGCTGGCCACAATGGAGGGGACGATGGAGGGAAACCTTGGCCCTGTTTGGTCCAGAAGAAGTTTTGCCTTGATCTTCAATAGACCAGTGGTTTGCCTTTAGCAATTGGGTGGCATCTCATAGGAAGGAATTTCTCTTGACTTTTGGACAGACCAACCCATTTCACTGTTGAGGTACTGCTCCTGATGCTCCACACATGTTTTCCTCTTTCCACTTGGTCAATTTCGCCCAGTCATAAATTATCCGTAACATTCTCACAGATTTTAAGCTATGGAGTAATAAGTTCATCTAGGTATGCCTTCATCACCCTGCTTACGTATGACAACTGCGATTTGTACATGGAAGTACAGTCTTAAGAAATAAATTCTTCATTTTGTGATTCGCTGCCTCGAGCTGTTTTTCTCTCTCTTTTTTCTCCCTCTCTTTTCTCCTACTTTCCTTTCTCTGTCATGCATCTTCCTTGCAGTTAGGTCCCTGTGGTTTGAAAAACATCGCTTCTCACTTTGGTGGCTGTCACTGTGCTCCTCTTCCTCAGCGCTGCAGCCTTTCCAAGCTGTTCTGTAACGATTCCCACAGCATTCTAGAGAAGCTGGC
>NW_009224466.1:0-244 GCF_000690835.1 Fulmarus glacialis | reverse complement strand
CCTGGTCCGGAGCGTGAGGTGGCCAGTCCTGCCCGTGGCCCCGCTCCTCTCCGCCCTTTGTCATCCCTTTTGCCTTGGTCTTTGTCTCTGTTTCCCCCCTCCTGCATTGCCATCTGCCTGGCTCCCCCAGACCTGCTGCAGCTCCTGCTACATGTGCCCGTATTTCCTGCTGTTTTCTGCGTTGACCAGCCCAGCTCCATCCAGTTAACTGCACCGAGCTCGGCTGCCCCGCGCTGTCCGGCTC
>NW_009224465.1:360-2194 GCF_000690835.1 Fulmarus glacialis | reverse complement strand
GGGCGGTGCAGAGGATCCCGGCAGAGAGCAGCGGCGCAGGGAGGGAGGGAGCCCGGCGCCTGCCCTCCACCTTCCCGAATCCCACCGCCGAAAGCGGGGAGCAGCCGGTAAGTTCCTCCGGCCTCATTGCTCCTCCGAACCGCTGCCGGACACCCGGGCCTCGGGCACAGGGTGCTGGGCTTGCCGGTGGGTTAGGTTTGTTAATATCTGGGACTAACTGGTAATTACCAAAAAAGATTTGCCAGACGTTTAGTGATGTGTCACTCAACAGGCCATCAGCCACGGAGACATGACCTGCTGGGGCGCTTTCAAACACCCGGAAGACCAGAGTCAATTTATTGAATGTATAAGCATATCTTTAACTGATGTGCTCTGGAGTGGTTCTTGTCCTCTTGCTCTCCAGAAAGCTGACCTGGCAGCGGGGGAGCTGCTTCCTCCTGCCTCTCTGGTGGGCTCGTCATGAACCCGGTGACTCACATCCCCGAGGCTCAGAAAATGTCTGGCAGAGTCGCGTTTAACAGCTTAGCTCCAGGTGACCGTTTATAGAAGCAGTCTGCTGGGAGGCCCTGGAGCATCCCAAGGAGGTCGTTGGCTCCGTGGGATGGTGGAGCTGGAAGGAGAAGCGCCATTCCTCTGAGCCTCTGTGACGGCCCTGGGAGCAGTGACAGGCGTTGCTGTTCTCACCAGACTGCCACCAACCGTGGGGTCTTTGTCTTGCCAGGTGGATGATGCCCAGAGCCTCGTGACTCAGATCAGCAGCACGGCGAAGGGTGAGTGTCTTCTCAGCTTCGTCTTTGTTCTCCAAGTATTGGGGTAGTGGAGAGAGGCAGATTCTTGGAAGGGAGCTCCTCCAGAAGCCCACCACGGCTACATGGAGGTGCCAGTGATCACAGGGACTTGCCTGACTTTTGTGGCCTTTGGTGCTAGTTCACAGGGTAGGGTTTTTGTGATGCTGCCTTGATTGGTCTGCAGGTGGGTGGCAGATGGACGCCCAGTTGTCACCAGTTACCAGCCTCCCCGGGACTGAGCCAGCTCCATGTTGCTGTGCTCTGGAGGTGGTGTTGGAGGAGATACCTGCCCTGGCAGCGTGGCGTTTCACCTGCTCGGCGGGCACAGGGGCTGCAGTCTGGCTGCTCTGTTTATCCTTATCCTAGCCGGGTAGGTTGGTTTCTAACCCCGCTTTGCTGCCCCCAGGTCTCCCGGTAGCAGAGCTGCCCCATTCCTTGGTGCAGTCGCTTGCCTTCTTGTTGGACCCTTCCTTGAACGGTGTGAAGAACTTCAGCCACGTGGCACTGGAGCTGGGGGTCGCGCCCCAGTTGCTGGGACGGATATCTGGATTTGAGCAGCTCGTCGCTCACTTCACCTACTCGGGAGACGCGGTCACCGTCCCGCTCCTGGCCCAAGCTCTGCAGCGGCTCCAGCGGTTCGACGCCTTGCTCCTGCTCTGCGACCACTTCGCGCTCAGCCAGGCTCAGGGCCGCCAGCGCTAGAGAGGGCAGGGGAGGCACGGAGGAAGCTCCAGGCACTGTGCGTACTGGTACGGGAGAGGATCCGGTAGCCCTGCGGTCACATCGTCTCTCTGGTGTGCACGTGGGGAGTACGTGGAGATGGTCTTTGCATCGCGGAGCAGAAGGACGCGAGGGGCAGCATCCCTCCTCGGGGGAGTGCCGGGAGGCCGCAGCCGTGCCTCCTCCCAGCCTCCGTGCGGGAGGGTTCGCTCAGGCCCCTCTGGAGGCCATTTTTCTCCGGCTGCGTGGATACCCTTGTCTGGCAGCGGAGTGCCGTCAGTCGCTGTGCTGCCCGTGCTGCGGTGCTCTCGCTCTGCAGCGAGCCC
>NW_009224465.1:0-316 GCF_000690835.1 Fulmarus glacialis | reverse complement strand
CCCACGGGGCTCAGTCTCCATGCACAGCCCCCCTCCTATGGGCCCAGCCGTCGCCTCCCTCCTATTCCAGCTTTCCTGTCCTTCATTTGGCCCGTGCTCTGCTTTCCCCGGTGCCAGTTGCCGCTTTCCCAGTTTACTCTTCGTTCGCTCCTCTCCCTCTGTGCCGGATACGGTCCTCGGCAGAGGACCTGGCCGTGGCTGCTGCGCCGGGCTCCAGCCTTCGGTCTCCCTGTGCCACCCTGGCGCCTTCCCCTTCGTGTCCTTTTTGTGAATCGGTGCGGTTTTCTTGCGGGAGTCTCAGACTGGTCCCCAGGAT
>NW_009224464.1:0-19150 GCF_000690835.1 Fulmarus glacialis | reverse complement strand
GATTCTATGATTCTATGATTCTAAAAAATGGTTAGAAAGAAAACAAAGGGAATTTCTGTCTTGCAGTTATGTAGCATGGATAGGCATTAGGAACGAGAAAGAAGTAGCATAGTTAAAAGTTAAACAGAGCCCATATCAGTGTATTTTAGCTTTCTCTGCACTGATCTCCCCAGAGTCCACAGCATTATTCATGAAAATAGGAAATGACTTCTTTTGGTTTTGACCTGATGTTCAAGTCATTACCCTATACTTCCTGTAGCCATCTCTCCATTTCTAACTCCCTTTGCAGAAGTTTTAATTAGCTGTTAGATTGACTGTTCTAGCCTTTCTGCATCCACCAATTATACTGGTCACGGGAGTGTTTGTGCTATGTATGCACTGGTCACCATACTTAATGGGTTTCTTTTTCATAAAACAGAAATTTAACCATTTCCTTTTTTAAAACAAGAAAGATGCAACATTGACTCACCAAACCTGTGGCCTTTATTTTTTTACCACAGTTTCAATGCTTTCAGGATTTAGAAATAAATCCATCAGTTGCTTCCTGACTAAAATATAATTAAATCTGGATCTATTAAGACTGCTTCTGTGCTGCATTAAAAACAGTATAACAAAGACCCAGAGTTTACACCATTAGAAATCACAAATCTTGTGACTAGACCTTAGTTGAAAAATGAAATTACAATAAGTTATATTATTAAAGATTTTTTAAATGTTTGTATATTCCAAAAGCAGGATAAATTGTTCAGCTCTATCAGTACTGAACCGTATGCATATGTTTTCTCTTGTCCTTTCAAGGGTGTGTTTAGAAATGTATATATATATGTATTTGTATGTTTGTGTCCACAAATAAAAATGAAGATGTAAGCAAAACACTTTAACAGCTATATCTAAAAGTGTAGGACAAATAAACGCACAAGATAATCTTCAATGGACTAAACAGATGAGATCCCAGGTAGAGGTGGTAGATCAGACTCTGTTTGCTAATGCTTTTATTCCACTGAGTCACAAGCCACTGTGTTAACATTTTTTTAAAAGAGCGAAGAAAGCAACGTGGTGCCTCATTACTGATTCTGATACAGAATCAGGAACCTGATTCTGTTCTCATTTGGAGATAAAAGCCATTTTTGGGTAAATCATGCATAACTCTCCTGAAGTCAATAGATTTAAAACAGTGTAAAACTGGGGTGAGGGAGAAGACTTATAACTCTCAGCTGCATAGGAAAACTATTTCCATGATATATTCTATAAATTTGTAGGAAGCCTACATAAAATTTTCCATTTAGGCAATTTCCTGTAGCATAGCTAATTACTGTCATCTAACTAAGGGGAAACATGTAATTGCAATATGACTCACTAAAACATTAAAGTACTCAACAGAAGATATAGTTTGCATAAACAATCTCAGCAGCAAATTAATCTTTGAACAATACTGTTCTCTATTCATTTCAATATTTTGCAAAGAGATATTTAAAAACAGCAAAACTGCTTTATGGTTAAGGTTCAAGATCAGGAGGATGTGTGATGACTTCTTTTCTTAATGTTGCTGCAAAGTTGCCATAGCAGGCACAAGATTATAAGCACCAGGTTTTCTACAATAATGTCTCCTGGATAGTTTAATGCCTATTTCTGGGCATGTGTCTTAATTTTGGTAGGGCTGAGAATCTCCCACCTTTTTGGGACCCAGAGACCAGGCATTTCTTCCATGCTGTTCATGGTATGACTTGGTGAACATTCTTGGTGACCACAACCGCCAAGTCAACACAAGGGTAAAGATACAGTACTTCAGTGGGTTGAACACACTCTTGGGATGTGGGACACCTACTTAGACCTTTTCTCTATATCATGAAGAGAACTTAAGTGCATAGCTCCAGGATGAAGTTCTTCTCTGTGTAGGTTAAAAGTGTAAGAGGGCATCCCTCTAAAGCCTGTTGATCGGTGTTCAGTTTTTCTTAAAGGTTAAGTCGCCTCTCTCAGTTGAAATTCCCTCAGATCAGCACATGGACTTTTCTAGATTCGGTTGTGGCACTCTCAGCTATTCTAGCTGCATCCAGTCTTTTGGTAAAAGATGTCACCTTTCCTTGCCTTACATGCCTAGGCTTCCTGGCTGTAACAGTACTGCTGTTGTGGTGGGGAGCATAGGACCACAAGACTGCAGAGCCTATTAGGTGGCAAAGCACTTAAAAAGTTTGGTGATAGTCAGATAGATACAGTCAGAATATTACTGAAGTCCACAGACCAAAGTTCCCTTCAATAGTGGAAGGGAATATATTTGTCCTTTAGAGCTGTTGGATTCATTTTGATGCAGTGCACAGACTTTGAGAATTAAAAGTATTAACACAGCTCTGTCACAATATGAAATTCAATAGTTGCATATAATCTGTCAGTTCTGGTACCGAAGCCTGCTTACTGTCGACTACCATTAAAAATCTTTTGTTCTCTTTATCAAAGACACATACAGCAAAGGGGTGAAATGAAAGCACTAGCAACTGAAAGTATTAGGCATTAATAATATGCTTTCTTTTTAGTTGCCTTTTAGAGGGCAGCAGTTGTCCTGTTTGAGGGGTAAAAAGGAAAAGTTACAGGGACTACAACTGCAGCTGCTGCTATTGCTATTGAAATCTAATTTTGTTTTGTGACGATAAACCAAAACAAGCATGTGCAAAACAGGACAGAAAAGCTAAGATAACCTGCAGCTTTTCATTCTGGTATTGATTGGTTTTCAGTGCTGGAGCACCTGGTCTTACAAACCTTCCTTCAATATTAGATTGCTCTTCTGATAGCAGTTCTTGTCTGCAGCCTCTTCCTGGTATTTGAAGACAAATGCTGCTTTCTGACTCTAGTTTCTGAACTGCCCGTGTGAGTATGGATCCTCATCTTCTGGATGAGGACCTGTCGTGGTTTAACCCCAGCTGGCAACTAAGCACCACACAGCCGCTCGCTCACTCCCCCCACAATGGGATGGGGGAGAGAATCTGAAGAGTAAAAGTGAGGAAAAGCTGCACACTCAAGCAAAGCAAAACAAGGAATTCATTCACTATTTCCCATAGGCAGGCAGCTGTTCAGCTATCTCCAGGAAAGCAGGTTCCCATCACGCGTAACGGTTACTTGGGAAGACAAACGTCATCACTCCGAACATTCCCCCCTTCCTTCTTCTTCCCCCAGCTTTATATGCTGAGCATGACCTCATAAGATATGGAATATCCCTTTGGTCAGTTGGGTTCGGCTGCCCCAGCTGTGTCCCCTCCCAACTCCTTGTGCACCCCCAGCCTACTCGCTGGTGGGGTGGGGTGAGAAGCAGAAAAGCCTTTACTCTGTGTAAGCACTGCTCAGCAATAACGAAAACATCCCTGTGTTATCACCACTGTTTCCAGCACAAATCTAAAACATAGTCCCATACTAGCTACTATGAAGAAAATTAACTCTATCCCAGCCAAAACCAGCACAAGACCAGAGGCATCCAGCTTTGCCTCATGCTTTGTACTAAAGCTCTAACCATAAGCCGTCACTGTTGTCCTCCCCTGCCTTCTTGCATCAGTGTCCAGAAGGACACAAGCAACTCGGACAAAGCCAGGTAAAGATAAATCTCAAAAAGAGTTTCAGTTAGTAGAAGATTGTTCTATATGTTTTTGGGTTAAAGGGCAGTCTGCCAGTGCAAGTGGCCAAACAGACATAACTTTTGTCTTAAGCAGGAGGCTAAAAAGATATTTGTGAACTCCTTGAATCAGTATCCAAAAAGGCCTGGCAAAGGAAGGAACTTCTGAAACTGCGCTGCATTTGGCCAAGGAGGGGATGCAGCTTTACTTCAGTACACCGCCCTGTGAAGCTGAGCTGGGACAACTGGACTGCATCCTTTCCAACTTGGAAGATACTTCTTTTATAGCATAACTGGCAGAGCAAAAGAGGAAAGATTCTTGAGGTGCTGCTTTAATGTAATGTTGCCAGAGACTTCTGTTTTTCTGTGTTCAATGACATGCCAGATACACGTCACTGGACACTTAAACATACACTTGTGGCTAAGAAGACTACAGTCCTCTGCTATCCAACTTTGCTCTGCTGCATCTACTCAGGTATGCATCAGGCTGAGCCCGGGCTGCTCTAGTGTGGCCCCCCTCACAAGCCATGGAGATGAGGGGATCTAACTTACCCGCTATTCTTGGGATGTGTCCTGGACATCACTTGGTGCTGATTCTCTCTAACTAGTACTTGCTTATTCATGTAGTCCTTGTATTCTTGTCTAATATTTAGATCTGTATTGTTTCCAAAGTGTAACTTGATATCTGTAGGCTGACATTCAGAGGAAAGGAAAAAAAAATATTCGAATACGAATTTAATACTATAATCAGAGTTTAAATATCTGTAAAGTATAATTCCAGTAGCCCAATATACTGACACATATCTCTTTTTTTTTCCATTAAAAGGTTTTTTTTGGTACTGAAAACTGTTTTCTTCTAACCCCATGCAGATTTGTTCATTACAGACAAACTAGTGATTATGCTTTGTTCTCTAGAACTACAAACACAGGAATGTTTAGCCTGATTTATAGATATGCTTCGAAGCCACAACTATTTTTCATGTATGAAAATAAGTAAAAGAAAAAAAGAAAAAGAGCACCAATTTCTCAAGCATTCCTACAATTTTATTATTAAAATAAACGTATCTTATTAAATATAACCATAGAAAATGGGTATTTACATACAAGTAGGAAAAAGAGTTTCTAATTCTGTAGCCTCAGGAAGGTTTTGGTAGAAATGGAACATAACTCCAAATAGAAAAAATGTCAGCATAATAACTATTACTTGCTACTAAATAGACTTATATTTTTCTCACATAGATCCAAGAAGTGTGGGGGACAGCAGCTGTTATCTATGCATCTGCTAAGATGGCCATGAATTTTAATGGATTTCCTAATGTGATTAAACACTGCAGACCTCTAGCAGAGAAATACCAGATTTCTTTTTTTTTTTCCTGAATATCCTTGTGCTTTGAATAGAGGAATATAAAGGGCACTGGGAAATGACCAGGGATCAGCTCCTAAGATTACTGGTTAAGTGTCCAATAAAATTTAGAAAACAATATGAAGGGTTGTATTCTATTCTCCTTGCTTACAAAAATGGGATTGAATCAATGCTTCCTGGAAAAGAATGGCAAATCTGAACCTCAAACACATACGTTGTAATATGAAGGTGTTTCCTTTATTACAGGACCTTCCCTTCTCCCTAGCTCATACATATTTTACTTTACTTACATTACCCTTTCCACCTCAGCATTTCCCAAGGTGACTTGCATACTGTGAGCATAAAATGGTAAAAACTCTAAATGGTAACAATCAACATCCATTTTATACTGGCCAAATGACTACAGCTTACACAGGGCAGTGAAGAATAGGCCTCATTTTGTATTACACATAATTAAACCCTTCCCAAATTTTCTAGAGTGAAAACACACACAACATTGCTGTTAATAGACAGTGATCTCTTTTGGCTTTAGCCTCTCTGTTCAAATCTAGTCTTTCCACAGACACTAAAAGCACAATGCCCAGTTCACGCCTGTTACTTTTGTTTCAGTGCAACTCCAGTAATTCAGCCCATAAAAGTGGAGTTACACTGGATGTTGCTGGTGTAAAGTGAATAGAGCCCATTATTTTACATTTTATAAGATACAGCAGGTCATTCCAGTTGCTTTGTGTCACGTGATGACACACATCATTAGGGGATGCTACTTAACTGGTAGTTGATGTCTGTTTTGTCTTCCCAAAGACTTTCATCCAGCAATATCCTCGGGAACTCAACAGGCGTCTCCATGGCTGCTCTACGCAAACTGTGCTCAGTGGAAGTATTTGAGGAAGAACAACTTTGGCCTGGACAGTTACCATCTAATTGCCACTGAAGTCAGAGTATTCTTCTCAAAAGTAAGCTTCTCAAAAAGGAAGCAGCTCTGGTATTAAAGGACAGCTTTTCCCTATAACATTTGTTAGGAGGCAGGAAGCGATACCAAAAATGGAATTTCCATTAAACTGTGCCATTTGCATCCAGACTGAGGTGGCTCAGGATGTTGGATATGCATGACATGCGCAGAGCCCTCAAACTGCCAGTTTAGAAGTAGTTGGCATGGAGAAATATAAAACTGAATCAGCTATTTTCATTTGTTTGTTGTTTAACATTTGAAAGGCGTTCCTAGGCTCACAGTGATTGAGCTCCTTAGTTTTTTTCTACATAAAAAGGCATAGATGGAAAAACACTGTAAAGCAATAACCTGCAGGTAAGTTGTCCTTACTGTACTCATTTTCTCTCTTTTGTAACAGCTCACATACTGTGACTGACTCAATGTCCTATTTTAATATAAATACACTTTATCATTTGTAGCCAATAAAGTATAATGCAGTTTTGGATAAAAATCCCATAATACCAAAATAGCAATTTTTTTAAAGTAGATTCGAAAAAGTAGAATCAGTCTCAGCCTGCCTTAATTTTTTTTTTTAAAATTTGACTAACAGTACTTCATATCATTTCCAGGACTTTCAATATACAACTTATTCACATTCACATATAAAGCTGGATATTCCAAACCTTTAAAAATCTTTATAAAAAATTTCTGGCAAAATATCAATAAAATGAAAGCCTGAAACTACACTCCCAAGTGAGATTTTAGGATGCTAAAATATTCTCCACAGCACTGAACATTTTAATATATCTTTAACAGTCTCTGGATTTCAAAACAGCAGAAAAAGGGCAAAGGTTCAAACTTCAGATCTGAAGAACGATTTTATGTATACAATCAAAATATGTTTTATTATTAAAACTTTCCCAAAAATCATATCAAAAGTGACTTGGAGGTCTTCCAGGACTTGAAGCCTTTGCAAAATATTTTTAATAGATGAGCGGGTGCACTGAGAAAGTACTGCAAAGTTTGTTTTAAGTCTGTTCACGTGATGAAACTGCCTGCTTATCCTAGTTTTTTTCTGAAGAGTGAATGATGCTGATATCCCAGATGAGAGCTGACAGCACATAGAACAATTTTGACTGCACTGCAATTGCTCTGTTCCTCTGTTTCCCATGCCTGTCCCAGTAATACAGTCATATTCTTCGTTTCACCTTTTCTGTCGGACCCATTTTCTTTCTCCCTCTCCCTCTAACACTGTTCTTTTTTTATAGCCCTCATGCCATAGGGCATCTTAAGAAACTGTAAATGTCGGCCGAGGACAGTGATCCAGAATACTATTCATACCTTCCCTCAGCAGCTCTGAGGCCAGAGGTTTATGGGGTAAGCCTAGAAGCTTTACTCCCTGCTGCTGCTGCAGGTACCAGGGGAGCCATGACACTGGGCAGGCCACTCACCCTCCCGCCCGTCCCCAGGGCAGCGGGACTCTTCCTGCAGCTACCTGTGTACTCACCCAGGGAACAAGGAGCGGGGCAGACAAATCCAAATTAAGCTCTTTGGCTTCATGGGTCTGAAGCCCAGACAGGACTGAGTGCTGTCTCCACAGGTCTACATGTAATCTGCACAAAGGAACATTCTCCATCCTTTTTGTTGAAGCTGGATACTGCATACCAAGAGTGAGTATTTCATGACTCAAATACAAATTCAAGATACAAGACTGAGAAGAACATATAAAACAAGCAACCTAAAGCATTGCTAACAGGATATAGAAGATCCAGCTCTAAGTCCATGTTCCTAATCGAGGCTTTTTATGTACACTGCCTCAGCTGATATTTGCCCGTGCCTTTTAGGGAATACAGTATTTCAGGCAGAACAAACATTCCCAGGAGACACAGGGAGAATAGATCCAGCTTGAGCCACTGGGCAAGTTTCCCAGATCCTCCATGGATATATCTGGACCTAGTTCTAGATATAACTGGGTGGAAATTTCTGAAGTCAGTAACAGAACTCCCATTGTATCCATTAGGGAAAAACATTACCTGAAGAAAGCAATGCGCTCAGATGAGTACAAGTTTTTACTAACTCAGATGTAAGGAAGCAAAAAAAAAAATAGTTCTCACCACCACATAAATCTACAGAAGGCTTGATGCAAGCTTGCACTCAGTATTTAAGCAACTGATATCAGTAGCCACGTATGTTCTGGCTTTGCATGATAGTTGGTGGCTGTGATCTTACACATGATAGCAATCTATACAAAAAAGTTTCAAATTATTGTTGGTATTGGTTAAGAATTGATAGAACAAGCCAGAAAATCCAATGACTTACCTGTAAATAGGTTAAAGTCATCCTCACTGTCTGCGGGTACAGGTGTTTCATTCCATTTGCATAGTGAGATTAAGACCAGGAGGGCTATTAAATTGCAAAAAAAAAAAAAAAAGATTAAATTGGCTTTATGATAGCAAGAAAACTGATAGAAATTGGAAGAGGACATATTTTCAGTACAAGAGCAGGTGAAACCATTTCTTGTAATCATTACTTTAGGAAGCCTGATAAGAGATTTATGGGATTCTGGACCTCGAAATACAAGAAAATTGTTCCTATAACATGTTCAGTCTGCAGTTTCCCATTGCGTATTAAATACAGTGTCAGACATAAGAGTTAACCTTGGAATTTGTCTCATGCTTACCAAGCAATCTTTCAGACTAGCATAAAATTGCCCCCATTGGATAGAAGCATTTTTTAATAAAAATGAAATGTGATCACTTTTCCTAAAAAAGTACCTGTTAAGGTTAAATGTTACGTCTGTACTAACCTACACTTCTGGATTTTTTAATCTGTTTTTGCAACTGTATCTATAAGATCAAAGGCATTTTGGAGGAACAATAACTTTTTTATTTCATTTTATTATTTTATGTGTTTAGATGTGTGTGAATTTAATATTGTTTGCATGTGTGCATTTGAGTGTGCCCATGCGCATGCATATGTCTGTGTGTAATATAAAAAAGCCTACGGCAAAAGAATATTCAGGTTGCAATTTCCGGTATTCAGAAATTAGAAAATGCTAGAACGAAAGCTGCCAGTGCACCATCATTGGCTCCCTTATCCAGAAGTAAGAGTACAATAGATACTTTTTCACTTTTTAAATGTTATTTCTGCAGCTCCCAAAGCAATACAATGCTCTACACAGACACATACACGTATCTAGTAATTCCACTCATGCATATGCCAACTCTTACTTGTCAGCCTCTCAGAAAACACACGTGCACACACAAATGATACAATTGTATCATCATTATCATCATTATTATTATTATTATTGACCCATTTCATACTTTTACCTTCCATTCCACATTCATACTCTTATTTAAATAGGTGTTACCATTTTCTGTTTCAAACATGGATAGCCATTTAGAATATAGGAATTAGGAGACTACAATTATTCCTCCATCGTTTCCTTCTCACTTTCTACCTATCCTTTGATCGTCTCCCCAGTTCATAGCTCAGAGGTGAAATTCATCTTTTGCCATAGTGGTATATATTACAAAAATCCCAGGTCTGAGGCAGCCAGCCTGGGCGATTAGCTTTATAGCACTCTAACATATGAAATGCTCTGTCCTCCAGGCATCTTGCTTACCTTGATCTCTTTCTCCTTCTTGCACTAAAGGAATTGCAACAGCATTCAGTTACCACTAATACACAGGTGTGTTGTACAGCCTCCTGACTTGATTATTATTTGTTGGGTTTATTATGATACCTAAGACCAACGGAATTTGAATTTGTTTGTTCTAGACAAAATACAAACACAAGATAAAAAATAGCCCCTACTGCAAAGAGCTTACACTAAAAATAGACACAGGAAAAGGGAAGGTATGTACCACCTGGGAGTCAATTACTTAAACAACTGCTGTAAGTTGGGAGCTACCTAATCACATCAGACAAGCAAGAATGGATAAAACCCAATTTCTTCAGATTGCTATTGTTGTGCTTCTCTCTCTTCAGAGAAGGAGCTCCAATGTTACAGTGCTGTGTGCTAGAGGAATCCCTAAGAAGACTTTCCAACAAACCATCTAATGCCATGATGCATTCACTGATGAGACTGTGATCCACAGTCTCCTGGGAATCTTCCATCCTGGCAAACCGACCTTGGGCCACCAGGGTTGTTGGGCAGTGGCATTGCCTCTTAGTGGTGGATCAAACTAAAGACCACTTCACTGAAAACCTGTCTTGTGATACATGTAGGAATCAATAATTTCAACAAATGTGAACAAACAAGATCATAAGATAACTTGGATTGGAAGAGGCCTCAGGAGGTTTATAGACCAACCTTCTGCTCAAAGCAGGGTCACCCGTGAGCTCAGTCCAGTTACTCAAGGATTTACCCAGCTGGTTCTTGACAAGCTCCAGGGCTGAGGTAGTACAACCTTTCTAGGCAGCCTGTTCCAGTGCCTGACTGTCCTCATGGGAACCTCTCTTGTTTCAGTTTATGTTCCTTGTCTCTTGTCCTCCTGCCATGCACTGCTTTGAAGAGTCTGGCTTCGTCTTCTTGACACAGTACAGGTACTGGCAGGATGCTGTTAGGTGCCCCCAAAGCGGTCTCTCCTCCAGACTGAAGGAACCCCCTTCCCTCAGCTTCTCCTTACAGGGCAGGTGCTCCAGCCACTGACTATCCTGGTGGCTTTCTGCTGAACTCATGCTACTTTGTCAGGGTCCTTGTATTGGGGAGCCCAACACTGGATGCGGTATCTAAAAGTGGTCTAACAAGTGCTGAATAAGCCTACATTAGACTTTACAGAGAAACTATATAATAAAGGTTGCAAATGTTTTCACATATGCTCACTGATTTACAAAAGAAACAGTAAGCTGCGTAAGTACAATGCCATTACTTGGACCTGAGTTTGCCCTGAACCCTGAGATTATAATCACATTGTGGCAATTAGTATCATAGACTCTGAAGCTTGTCCCTTCTGCAGCCAAATGCCTGATTCGTAAAGCTGCGTGAACCCTAACTTAATACTAACTGGTGTGGGTCCTCAGAGAAATGTAGCCGTTACAGTACAACATTCAGCATAGGCTTGCCCCAGTGCTACTTACTGTCTTGGTTGAGCACTGCAATCCGAGATAGATGTTGCTGCAAGTGTACCCAAGCCAGCTGAGTCAAGACAATTCAGTGTTGATATATTCCATTTTCATGATGGGAAGCACTTGCAAATGAAGCAGTACTTTACCAGGACCATTAAAAGGCAAATAAAGTTGAAGAGAAGTACTGTAACTTCTGCATTTTAATAATATTGTCCTGGCTGGAAGTCTGTGCACAGAGAAGAAATGGTTTGGATTGCTAATGTGATTCTGTGTAATAGAAGCCTCTAAAATAACCTTTATGTAAGTGACACTACATTTTTGAGGGTGAAGGATAACGTTGCAAAATGAGAGACCTAAAATTAGGTGTAACATTTAATGAATAATGGATTTCTGGAAATTATTAGAGAGTATCTGTGGAATGCAGAGCTTCTACTCATATTTAGGCAGGACAAAAAAAGAGGCTGTCTTAGTTCTTCAAACAACTTAACTTTTTGAATGACATTCCAGAAATCAAATAAAAAGGGAATAACTACCTCCTTTATTAGCATTTCCACTGCAATATTATTTGCTGTGGTTATCAGCGGTCCATAAAAAAAACCCAGGAAAAAGAACAAAACTTTTAATTAATAGGAGAAAAGTAATCTAGTTATGGCTATATCTGTTTAACTATTGCTAGCTAACTTGAGTTTTTTGTCACTCATCGCTATAGCACTGTATTTCAGTTCTGACCTGGACTTCCCATTCTAATGTATATGTAGCAGCATACTTGTTTGGTTAGATTTCAGTTGAGCAGCAACCAAATATTCATCTCAAAAAAAACCCCAGAAAAAGTATATCAACTTCAGTAGTCACCCAAGTACATGAATGGCTAATTCATGGAAGAGTATTTTACACTAGTTTCAGAATAACCACTGTATGCTCCATTACTTTTTGGCAATCAGGCTGGAGATAGGCGTAACCAGGTTTCCCGGCACAATCACTTTATCCAGGGGAAGGACAGATGATGAGAAGGGCTCATCAAGTAAACAGAATTGAACAAGCCCTCTTCTGGTTACCACTACCAGTGCTGGAGTTCATGGCCATTCTCTAGAAAGGTGCTAACATGTTTTCTGTTTTGTTTTCCACTTGGCTGTGAATTTCTTTTTCAAAATTCTCCTGATAGTACCTGGCCACATCAACTACATAGTACAGCTTAATTTTGTAATCCACTAAGCATCATAAACGCAACAAAATGGCCTTCATATTGAAAAACCTGTTTCTATACATAAGTGTATATATATAAAAAGAGACCCTGCTATTTCTAGCATTTGTTATGTATATTTTTAATTATTTAACCAACTAGGAACTTCACAGATCTCTCTCCGCTGCACCGCATGAACATGAGGTTTATGGGATGAAGAAGGACACAACTTGCTGGTGGCTGTTTCCTGTGCACGCACCTCTAACGGCAGAGGTACGGCAGAGGTAAAATGACCCGTTAGTGTGGCAGGTCACACAGAGCATTCCCATTCCGTTGTACTGACTACAGAGATGCAGATGCAAGCTTGTCATTAGACTATTTTCAGTTGCCATTCATCCTATCAATAGCAATGTTGAAGGTAAATTTTAACTGAATGTGATACATGTATAGAAGACTGTGAGAGCAGGAAGAGAAATTCTTTGATGTTCTGGAAATGACAAACGTAACAGATACTGTAATTTAGGGAAAAGGTCTACTATATACTAGTCAAGATATTTACCTAAGAGTGATCCAAATCCAGTCCTTGACTGGACAAAGTAGGAGAAGAGAAGCAGCAGAAATAAGATTGATACTGCCACAATTAAGTCCAAAAGTCCAGACAATAATAGTGCTCAAATAAAAGTACCCATCTGGACAGCAGGGCTGGCACTCTCTGGCTACAAGGTTACTGGGGATGAAGCCAGCCTAGTTCTGCACAGCCTCCCTGCTTGCGACATCGCTGCATAACCGCAGTCAGAAATCGCTGTCTGACTCTGGGAGGAAAGGAGAGAGGTAGATAAGAAGGGGAACAGTGCAGAGACAGGTATTTCTGAAGATGGCCGGGGAAACTTTGCTGATCATACTTAGGAATGCAAGATCTCTTTGGCAGAAAGAGGAAGTATCACAGCTATTGCGCAGATCGGTGGGGTACCCATGCAACATGTAGGTTGCTCAGAGAACATACAGGCAGGCCAAGGAGAGAGATCAGATGGCAAGATCATATTCCTTGGCAATGACATAAAGGAGTAGAGTTGACAGGACCAGAAGAGCACTGATTAGCTGCAACTCATTAATTGAAGGCTCATCCCAGTCCTCTGAAGAGTTCAGCCTTTTAAACCCTACTATGAGCCACTTTTATGATAGATGCCAAGAAGAAATCAAGGAATTCAACAGCAAGACTGAGGTCTGTCCATGCATAAATGAAGAAAGATTTATGTGTGATGAGCAGAACTCAAGATTCATAATGATAGCACTGGGTGGAAGCTGCGTTCGGGTCTGATACTTTTCCAGGACACAAGATGTAAACACTGGTTGTAATTTATGAGATTGGATGTTTGCAATATAGGGTCTGATAAAATGGATCAGAAAGTGAACCCAGCATGCTCAGAATGACATTAATAAGAACATGATTTATTGTATCCTGTTCAATAAATGAGGGGCAAGCTCACTAACCAAATGACAGCTCCTTTAAACCAGATCTCACTGTTTCTTTTTTTTTCCCAAAATGGTGTTGATGACTTCATTCTATGGGATGTGTGAATTGCTACTGAGATAACAGTCATGAATTTCAGTGAAAAGAGTGGGTCCTCAATATCTTTGACAACTGTGTCCATGATAGTTGCTTCATCTTAAAACATGAATCATATGTCGGATATGGCTTGGGAGTAGCTTTGAAGGAAGAAAGGTGGAATAAAGTCAGCAGCGGTTGTCTGTTGGTGCTGTATTAGAAGAAGCAAGTGACTTTGCAAATCCTCGTTCCTTCTGTGATGTTAGCACCAGAGCATGTGCTTTGTCTCTGCTGTTCCAGCCACGAATTATGCCAAGAACAACAGAAAGTTGTGTCATTTTCAAATCTGTTGTTGTAAAATAATTGATCGTTTTGCTGCCACCATGAGGACACCTTTAGAAACAATGCTTACATGGCAGCGAGTCTTGGGCTGTGGGAGATCTGTGAAGCATGTTAATTAAAATTACTAATTTAAAAAATATATTTTGGCAGTTGAAGAAAAATAAATGCATGAGAGATTTGTTTCCTGAGTTCCTATGGTCTGAAATTACAGATGACAGTCCTTCTGTAGAGAGTGAGAGAATTCATTTAGATTAAATTATCCTTTCATTTCCTTTTCTAAAACATCAGAAAACCTCCCTAACTGACATTTTTGCCTTTGTGTCGGGGATAGCATTAAGAATAATTTTCTATGATTGTCTCTTCGACAGGCAGAGAACTCATTTTAATCGATACATCGTAAGCTGTTATTACAGCTATTTTCTATCTTAATTCAGCCTGCCCTTCATAATTATGTGGGGTTTTTCCTGTTTTTTAAAAGCTCTGCATGGTGGCAGATTTCCACCACCTAGTGGAAAAAGTCTGTATTGTCTCCTGAAAAGCTTTGCTCAGATTTCTCTCTAGTATCTTTTAAACCTTCCCATTGCAAGCTCCCTTTTACCAGCACTTATTACCAAAGTAGTTTTCTTTTTTCCATGCACTGGTGAATGTGCCCAGGTGTATACAGCTCTCCTTGAAGGTGTCAGACATTACATATTCCACAAACCATATGTCTCAAAATATAGGAATTGTATGTCTGTGTTTTCAATTCAGCGATTTGTAATGTGAAAGGGAAACTGGATATCTTAAAAAATGGAGCAGGATCTGCCAATGTCACTGCTTCCCTGCAGCCCACCTGCTTCACCAGGAGCCCTGATCCCCACTGAGGTGCATACTCCAGTGCAAACTATGGCAAAACCCACCATACTCGTTCAGGCAATGTCCTGTTTCAGGATGCTCTGCGCTTTGGGTGCCAAGACTGAAATGCCAAATCAAGTTCTGCTGGTTTTGGCTGGGATAGAGTTAATTTTCTTCATAGTAGCTAGTATGGGACTATGTTTTAGATTTGTGCTGGAAACAGAGGTGATAACACAGGGATGTTTTAGTTATTGCTGAGCAGTGCTTACACAGAGTCAAGGCCTTTTCTGCTTCTCACCCCACCCCACCAGCAAGTAGGCTGGGGGTGCACAAGAAGCTGGGAGGGGACACAGCTGGGACAGCTGACCCCAACTGACCAAAGGGGTATTCCATACCTTATGACGTCATGCTCAGCATATAAAGCTGGGCGAAGAAGAAGGAAGGGGGGAACGTTCGGAGTGACGGTGTTTGTCTTCCAAAGTAACAGTTACACAGGATGGGGCCCTGCTTTCCTGGAGGTGGCTGAACACCTGCCTGCCGATGGGAAGTAGTGAATGAATTCCTTGAGTGCATGGCTTTTACTTTACCTATTAAACTGTCTTTACCTTAACCCACGAGTTTTCTCACTTTTACTCTTCCAATTCTCTCCCCCGTCCCACTGTGGGGGATTGAGGGAGCGGATGTGTGGTGCTTAGTTGCCGGCTGGGGTTAAACCACGACACAAGTCAGGGGAAAACTTCCAGAAAGGAGAAGAAGGTTAAAGAAAGGCAAATGCAAGCGGTGCTGTTATCACCTCTTCCTACTGCTGCCAGGAAAATCTCTATCCCTTGCACACCTTCGGAGCATCCTCTCCCTTCCCACCTGTTCCAAAGCGAGCAAGATGCCTCATTTGGCCTCAGAAGAGAAGAAACTACTTTTCAGATCCAGCTTTGAATGTGAATTACTAGAGGTAAGAGCAACAGGGTTAAGGAGCTCTCTTCCTTTCACATTGTCCAGGTAGAATAATGACTCTGAGAAAAATCCTGTGCTGTTGAACCCAATAAGATTTTTCCTATTGTTTTCCCTGGAAAAAAAAGATTCCATTATCTCGTTCTTATCACTAGATGACTCACAGTATTTAGCTTATCCTCATGATGCCTCTTTGAATAAGGAAAATGCTACTACTTCCGCTTCACGCCTGGAGATGTACAGCTCAGGGAGATTAAGGTGTAGATTTACAAAAGGCTGTCATGATGACAACCTTTAGGAGTTATAGGATTTATAACACCTTTAGGAGTTATTGGGATTTGAGTGCCACAGAGATCCTGAGAGATCCTCCTCCTGTTTGGTTATCTTCCTAATCCTTTGGACTGAGTTCCAGGATACAGTTTTTTTCCAGCACCTTATTTCCAGCCAACTGCCACTTCATTCATCTGTGTTCAAAACTCAGATCTTCAAAACTCCAGTTAATTTGCTATGTAACGTTGGATGCATGCAAACACATCTTTGCAGCAGAAAATTTCCCTGAACATCTAAATACCCTCTCCTGGCAATGCTGATCAGTTAGTATCTAGTTCACAGCTAAGGTCTGCCAGGATTCACAAAAGGGCTGTTTGCATGTCTCTCTCCCCTACAGTGCCCAATTTGCTAGTTTTTTAGAGCACATTTTTATCCTGTCTACACAGGATAAAAAAAGCAATGGTAGTGTTATTGTCCCCTCTCCCACTTTGTCCAGTAGCTCAATGAGAAGCTGCTCAGCTATCATGTGGAAGGCTTAAGGAGATTTCAGCTATTGCTTCCTATTTCCCAGGTGAGGGCTATAGCTCTCAAATTACAGGGCATTTAAAGGTAGCTCTCAGTGACACTTGTTAAAGCTGTACCATTTACATGGAAAAAATACATTTGAGAAAGGAAAGCTTTCAAGTAAACTTATCAGTAGTTAGGACTTTCATATGAAGTTTATGTTTTTGCAGGAGGAACAAGAAAATACAGTGCATGAGTAGCTGGTAAGAAATTAACGGCAGGTGAGAAGTATAGTCTGTGGTATTCATAAAAGAATCCCCCAAAGAGGCAACTTAATTAGAAACGAGAAACCCCATTGCTTTTTTAGACACCTAACGAAAAACTAGAACTAAGCTATACAACACAAATTGTTGGAAACTACCATAAAGACTTTTTACTTGTCAAGGACTTTTTACTGGCAAGGAGAACCTGGATGGAAAGTTTTCCAAATAGTTTATTGCATGCCAAGTAATGGTATTAGTGCTTGTAATTCCTATGTAAAGGACAGGAGACTGTATCAACTGTTTGGGAAGGGTGTGTTTTCCTTCCAATTAGCCTGTGTAATACTTTTGTGGTTGCAAAAATGTGGAGCCTGCAGTCCTTTAAATGGAAACAGGACTCTGCCCTAAGATGCACAGAATCATGACTATACCTGTTACAAATAAGACACTTCACTTTCTGCCAAGATGAATAGCTAAAAATGACTATAAATACTGGTCAAAATTCCTTATATACCAGAATGACAGCTTTAAGGAGGCAAGCAAGAGCTTGTCTTGAAATGTCTTAAACTGCAACAGGTTACAATCACTCAGAACAGAGAAATCAGTCAGATGGCAGCTATCCTGCGAGGACTGAGCCCAGACCAGAGGTCCTCTAGAAGGAAATCTGAATGCAGAGGAGACTGCCGTCTCTCAGTGATGAGAGGTCTGACCCATTTTGAGTAGACCCAGCTCACTCTGGAGTATTTAACTGCTCCTAGCAAGAGCAGAAAGAGGCAGTTTGCTGGCTACTTCGGGATGGCAGGTATTGCATAATAACATCATATTGGGACAGCTAGTGGAGCTACTTCAGTAGGATGATAGAAATTCAAACTACAAATCCCAGCTTCTTATAGAAAGGGAAATGTTGGTCTATAAAGCATAAGGAGGACGTTTATTGAAAGAAATGGCTTCATCTTTACTAGCCCTGTAGAGTATTGGGAAGGGTTCTTTAAATGGCATAAGAAACTCTCCATCTCAAAATGAGTGGATAGATCACTAATATAAAATTGCCCTTTGCATTATAGTAATTTTCAAGAGGGCCTACATCTCCCTCAAATCAATGCATATGCCTAACCCTTGTCAAAGTAATGACTTCAGTGTGTGCCTCCATGTCAATGACTGTCTAATAGGCTTAGCAGTACGTTCTCCATCAGTGTGTGAATGGCCGTTCTAGTCACTGGCAAAATGTCATTTTATCACAGATCTGAAGGAAGAAAAAATGATGCTGAACAGACTAGTGAGATCCAAGTTAACCACCTCTCAGAAAACACCACCCCAGCAGCTCCCAGGCCTGGCAAATGCCACATGCTGAGCACACGGCTCCCTGTGTGAAGCTCCCTGAGCTTCTGCCTCACCTGCCCCCAGGCAGGGCTGCATTTCACACCTCCGCAGGGGCCATCACAGACCCTTTCCCAGGAACACACACAACAGGCTCCGCTGGCCCGAAAACGCCCATTCCCCACCTCCAAGATGGGCTGAGGTTCCTTCTGTCACAGTCCCTACCCCAGCTCTGCCCCGTACACCGGCAAAGCGGGTATTTGAGAGGTCCACGTTTCCAGGGGCTGACTTGTCAGACACCACCACCTCATCCGTCTTCATCCTCCCATGCAGGCCTCGCCTGCCCGCTGCTCCTCCCCTCCTTCCCCAGGGTGGGAGAGGAGCAGAGACTTCACCTTGGCGGCTGGTCTTCCCCGTTCTCCTGAAGGGCTGCCATGTTTACAGCCAAGGGGAATGCTGAAAAGCTCAGGGACATTTCAAAAGACACTTACGTTGTTTAATTCCTTTTTAGACTTGATTTGATCACAAGCCCCTGGGTGTACTGTTGTGGTACACAGCAGAGTAGCTTCACAGAGCTAGGATAATGGAGTCAGCAGTGACTGGATTGCAAATACCTACAGGAAAATTTACTCTAGTACATTTGTATTTCTCTCTTTTTAAGTTAATGTTTTTGATCAGCTGCACTTTTGCCAAACCTCCTTGCTCTTTCTCCGTATGTAAGCCTGGCAAGTACATGACCTGACAATTTCCACCAAAATAGTAACAGGCATCTAACAACTCATTAAAAAGGCATTACTGCTGTCCTTGGGGGAGAGGGGGGGGAGAAGAAAAAAGAGAGCCATTGAAGAAAATCAGGCTTTTCTGACAGCAGACTCTGAACAGCAGTGCCCGTTTGGCTGAAGCACACGGAGGCGTCTCATTTATGTTCGCACCGACACTTCTGCGCTACCGTCCGCACGTGTGGGCGCACCCCCGCAGCCCGCCGCGGCT